>NW_027207718.1:0-128799 GCF_963455315.2 Globicephala melas
GGCTATTAGTCACAGTGTGCCTTGTGTGTTTGTGTATGTTTCTGTACTGGTATAGGCTGTGCATTCATTCACAGTGAGGTGTGTTTGTGTGTCTGTCCTGGCGTAGGCTGGTTATTGGGTGACAGTGAGCCATGTGTGTGTGTGTGCTTGTAAAATCTGTGAACTGAGTCATGGCCATGTTTGTGTGTGTGAATGCTGGTATAGTTTATGCATTGACACATAGTGATACACGTGTGTGTTTCGTGATGGTATAAGCCATGCACTGAGTGTGAGTGAGCTGTTTTCATGTGTGCATGCTGGTATATTCTGAACTTTGAGTCACAGTGTGGTGTGTGGCCGTGTATGTGTGTGTGTGTGTGTGTGTGTTCCGGTATAAGATATACATTGAGATACAGTGAGCCGTGCATATGTGTGGCTGTGTGTGTTGGTGTGTGTGTGTGCTGCTAGAGGCTGCGCATTGTGTAACACGGAGCCATGGGTGTGTTGTGTGTTGGTGGGCTTTCATTGATTCAATGGGTGTGTGTGTCTCTGTTTGTTGTGCTAAAGACTGCATTGAGTCACAGTGAGTCGTGTGTGTGTGTGCTGGTATAGACGATTGATTGAGTCACGGTCAGCCATGTGTGTGTGCATGTTGGTATGTGTGTGTGTTCTTCTATAGGTTGTGCATTGAGTCACAGCAAACCCTGTATCTGTGCAGGTGTGTATGTGTGGTGCTGGTATAGGCTGTGCATTGAGTGACACTGAGGTGTGTGTGTATGCTTGTGTGTTTTGGTATACATTGTACATTGAGTCACAGTGCTGTGTGTTTGTGTGCACGCTGGTATAGTCTGTGCATTGAGTCACAGTGATGTGTGTGTGTCTGCGTGTTCTGGTATAGGCTGACCATTGTGTCACATTGAGGTGTGTGTGTGTGCTGGCATAGGCTGCACTTTTTGTCACAGTGAGGTGTGTGTGTGTGTATGTGTAGGTAGAGGCTGTGCATTGAATCACAGTGTGGGGTGTGTGTGTGATGTTATATGCTGTGCACTAGGACACAGTGAGCCATGTGTGTGTGCTGGTATAATCTGACCATTGAGTCACAGTGTGGTGTGGTGTGTGTGCCTTTGCTGGTATGGATTGTGCATTGAATCCCAGCCCTGTGTTAATGTTTGTGTATTTGGTGCTGTAGAGTCTGCATGAGTCACAGTAAGGTGTGTGTGTGTGCTGCTATAGGCTGAGAATTGAGTAACACCTAGGTGAGTGTATGTGTATGTGTATGCTGATAAGGGATTTGCATTGAATCAGTGAGCGGTGTGTGTGTGTGTGTACTGCTATAGGCTGTGCGCTGAGCCACATTAAGGTGTGTTTCTGTGTATGTGTGTGTGGGTATAGGCTATGCATTGACTCACATTGAGCCATGTGTTTGTATGTGCTAGTATACACTGTTCATTGAGTCTCAGTGAACCATGGTTGTGTGTGTCTGTTTACTTGTATGGGCTTGGCATTGAGTCACAGTGAGGTGTGTGTGTGTGTCTGTGTGGTGGTATAAGCTGCATTGAGTCACACGGCGTGGTGTGTGAGAGTGTGTGTGTGTGCGGGTACAGGCTGGTATTGAATCACAGTGAGCTGTGTGTGTGTGTGTGTGTGCTGCAATAGGCAGAGCATTGAGTCTCAGGTGTGTGTATATGTGTGTGTATGTTGGTATGGTCTCTGCATTAATTCACTAAGGTGTGTTGTGTGTGTATGTACATGGAGCTGAAGACCGTATACTGATTCACAGTGAGCTGTGTGTGTATGTGTGTGTGTGTGTGATGGTATGGGCTTTTCATTGAATCACTGAGGTGTGTGTCTGTGTGTGTATACCTGGAACTACAGACTGTGCACTGATTCACAACGAGCCATGTGTGAATGTGTGTATGTGATAGTATAGGGTGTGCATAGAGTCACAAAGAGCCGTGCATATGTGTCTTTGCATGGGTGTTGTGGTATAGGCTGTGTACTGTGGCACAGTGACTGTGCGTGTGTGTGTGTGTTTGTGTTTGTGATGGTATAGTGCGTGCATTGAATAAGAGAGAGCCATGCATGTGTCTCTTTGTGTGTGTGCTGGCATAGGCATTACATTGCATCACAGTGAGCCATGTGTTTGTATGCTGGTGTAGACTCTGCCTTGAGTCACAGTAAGCCTTGTGTGTGTGCCAGTACAGGCTATGCATTGAGTCAGTGAGTCATATATGTGTGTGTGTGTGTGTGTGTTTGTGTGCTGGTATGTGCAGTACATTGAGTTCAAGAGAGCCGTGTATGTTTGTGTGTGTGTGTGTGTGTGTGTGCTGCTATAGGTGGTTCCCTGAGTCACAGTCAGGTATGTGTGAGTGTGTGTTTGTGTGTTCTTGTATAGGCTGTGCATTAATCCACAGTGAGCCATGTGTGTATGCTGGTATAGTAGGTGCATTGAGTCACAGTGATGGTTATGTTTGTGTGTGTGTGTGTGCTGCAGTAGGCTGTGAATTGAGTCACAGAAGGTGGGTCTTTGTGTGTGTATGTGCAGGTACAGGCTGCGGTTTGAGTCAGAGAGATGGGTGTCTCTGTGTGGTGTAATAGGCTGTGCATTGAATCACAGCAAGCCGTATTTTTGTGTGTATGTGTATTTTTGTATGTGTGTGTGTGTGTGTGATGGTACAGGCTGAACACTGAGTCACTGAGGTGTTCGTGTGTGTATGTGGTGCTACAGACTCTTCGTTAGGTCAAACTGAGCCATATGTGTGTGTATGTTTGTGTGTGTGTACAGTTATTGGCTCTGCATTGAGTCATGGTGAACCATGTGTGTGTGGGGAGCTGGTATAGTCACAGCACTGAGTCACAGTTAAATGCGTAGGAGATGTGTGTGTATGTGTGTGTGTGTATTTGCTGGTGTATACTGTGCATTGAGTCACAGTTAGTAGTGCAGTGTGTGTGTGTCTGTGATGGTGTGGACTGTGTTTTTATCCACTTTGACATGAACGTGTGTGTGTGTGTGTATCTGTGTGTGTGTGTGTGTGTGCTAGCACTGAATGACCATTGAGACAGAGGGGGCTCTGTGTGTGTCTGTGTGTGTGCTGGTATAGACTCTGTATTGATTCACTGTGAGCTGTGTGTTTAAGTGTTTGCTCGTATAGGCAGTGCATTGAGTCTCAGTGAGGTGTTTCTGTGTGTGTGTGCTGGTACAGAAAGCTTTTTCAGTCACAGTCAGGTGTGTGTGTGTGTGCATGTGATTTTGTGTGCTGGTATGGGCTTTATTGTGCTGGTATGGGTTTTATTGAGTAATGGGTGTGTGTGTGAGTGTGTGGTGATACAGACTTCATTGATTCACAGCGAGCTGTGTGTGTGTGTCCTGGTATAGGTGATTGACTGAGTACCAGTGAGCCATGTGTGACTGCGTGTTGGTGTGTGTGTGTGTTCTTGTATAGGCTGTGCATTGATTCACAGTGAGCCAAGTGTGTATGCTGTCATAGGAGGTGCATTGAGTCACAGTGATGGTTGTGTTTGTGTGTGTGTGTTTGTGCTGCAGTAGGCTGTGAATTGAGTACCAGAAGGTGGGTCTTTGTGTGTGTATGTGCAGGTACAGGCTGCGGTTTGAGTTAGAGTGATGGGTGTCTCTGTGTGGTGTTATAGGCTGTGCATTGAATCACAGTGAGCCGTGTGTGTGTGTGTGTGTGTGCTGGAATAGGCAGAGCATTGAGTCTCAGGTGTGTGTATGTGTGTGTGTATGCTGGTATGGTCTCTGCATTGATTCACTAAGGTGTGTTGTGTGTGTATGTACATGGAGCTGAAGACTGTACACTGATTCACACTGAGCTGTGTGTGTATGTGTGTGATGGTATGGACTTGGCATTGAGTCACTGAGGTGTGTGTTTGTGTGTGTATACCTGGAACTACAGACTGTGCACTGATTCACAATGAGCCATGTGTGAATGTGTGTATGTGATAGTATAGGGTGTGCATAGAGTCACAAAGAGCCGTGCATATGTGTCTTTGCATGGGTGTTGTGGTATAGGGTCTTCATTGTGTCACAGTGACTGTGCGTGTGTGTGTGTGTGTGTGTTTGTGATGGTATAGTACATGCATTGAATCAGAGAGAGCCATGCATGTGTCTCTGTGTGTGTGTGCTGGCATAGGCATTACATTGAGTCACAGTGAGCCATGTGTTTGTATGTTGGTGTAGACTCTGCATTGAGTCACAGTAAGCCTTGTGTGTGTGCCAGTACAGGTTGTGCATTGAGTCAGTGAGTCATATGTGTGTGTGTGTTTGTGTGTGTGTGTGCTTGTTTAGACAGTGCATTGAGTCCAATGAGCAGTGTATGTTTGTGTGTGTGTGCTGTTAGGTAATGTGCATTGAGTCACAGTAGCTCTGTGTGTGTTTTTGAATACCTCTGGGCTGGCATAGGCTGAGAATTGAGTCACAGTGTGGTGTGTGTGTGAGTGTTCATGTGTGTGCAAGTATAGGCTGGACATTGAAGCACAGTGAGCTCTGTGTGTTTGTGTGTGTGCTGATATAGGCTGCACATTCAGTTACAGTGAGCTGTGTGTGTATGTGAGTGTGCTTGTAGAAGCTGCACACTGGTTAACAGTGAGGTGTGTATGAGTGTGTGTGTGTGCTGTTACATACTGGGCATTCAGTCACAGTTTGCTGTGTGTGTGTGTGCATGCATGTGTGCTTTTGTAGGCTGTGCCTTGATTCACATTGAACTGTGAGTGTGGGTGTGTGGATGTCTGCTGGTATACATTTTGCATTGTTTCACAATGAGCTGTGTGTGTGTGTGTGTGTGTGTGTGTGTGTTCTGGTATGAGATGTACATTGAGATACAGTGAGCCGTGCATGTGTGTGGCTGTGTGTGTGTGTGTGTGTGCTGCTAGAGGCTGGGCATTGTGTAACACTGAGCTATGTGTTTCTGTGTGTCACTCTATAGACTGTGCATTGAGTCTGTGTGTGTGCATGCATGTGTGCTGGTATAGGCTATGCATTGATTCACATTGAGTTAGTGTGTGGTTGTGCATGTTGTGTGGCTATATGTTTTGCATTGATTCACTGTGAGCTGTGTGTGTGTGAGTGTGCATGTGTGTGAACATATAGGCTGGACATTGAGTCACAGTGAGGTGTGTGTGTGAGTTTGTGTTTATGTGCAGTGGTAAAAGCCACGCAATGAGAACCAGTGATGTTTGTGTCTGATAGTGTGTGTCTTTTCAGGTTTATGCTGGGCATTGAGTCACAGTGAGCCGTGTGTGTGTGTGCATGTGTGTGTTTGTGTGCTGGTATAGGCTGTGCATTGAGTCACAGTGAGGTGTGTGTGTCTGTTCAGGTGTACACTGGGCATTGAGTCTCAGCTTTGTATGTCTGTGTGTGTGTGCTGAGATAGGCTGTGCATTGAGTCACAGTGACATGTGTGTCAGTGTCTGTGTGAGTGTGTATTCAGACACAGTGAGGTTTGAGTGTGAGTGTGTGTGTGCTGTTAGAGACTGTGGATTGAGTATCAGTGAGCCATGTTTGTTTTTGTGTGTGTGCATGCATGTGTTCTGTTATAAGCTGTGCACTGAGTCACATTGCCGTATTTTTGTGTGTGTGTGTATGCCTGTTGATATAGGCTATGCATTGAGTCACAGTGCTCCGTTAGTGTCTGTGAGGGTTTGTTGGTATAGGCTGTGCACAGGGTCCCAGTGAGCCATCTGTGTGTGTGTGTCTGTGCAAATATGGACAGTGCATTGAGTCACAGTGAGTCATGTGTGTCTCTGGGTGTGTGTGTGTCCACATGTGCTGTGTTCGGTTGCGTGTTTTGTCACAGTAAGCCATGTGTGATTATGTGCTGGTATAGACTGTGAACTGAGTCACGGCCATGTGTGTGTGTGTGTGTGTGTGTGTGTGTGTATGCATGCAGACTAGGCTATGCATTGACTCATAGTGAGCTGTTTATGTGTTTGTGATGGTATAGGCTGTCAATTGATTCACAGTGAGCTGTTTGCGTGTGCATGTGCTGATATACTTTGAGCATTGAGTCACAGTTTGGCTGTGAGTTTGTTTTGCCTGTACAAGATGTACACCGAGTTACAGTGAGCCGTAGGTGTCTGTGGCTTTGTGTGTATGTGTGTGCCTATATAGTTGGTGCAGTAAGTCACAGTGAGCTGTGAGTGTGGGTGTGATGCTAGTATAGACTGTGAACTGAGTCACAGAGAACCATGTGTGTGTGTGTGTGTGTGTGTTGTTTGCTTCAAGTTAATGTGCATTAACTCTGTGTGTGTTTGTGAGCTCTGTGTGTGTTTGTGAATACCTCTGGGCTGGTATAGGCTGAGCTTTGAGTCATAGTGAGGTGTGTGTGTGAGTGTGCGTGTGTGTGCAAGTATAGGCTGGGCATTGAGTCACAGTGAGCTGTGTGTTTTCGTGTGTGTGCTGGTATAGGCTGCGCATTCAGTCACAGTGAGCCATGTGTATGTGTGAGTGCTCTTGTAGATGCTGCACATTGAATCACAGTGAGGTGTGTGTGTGATTGCGTGTGTGTGCTGTTCCATTCTGTGCATTCTGTCACAGTTAGCCATGTGTGTGTGTGCATTTGTGTGTGATTTTATAAGCTGTGCATTGATTCACATTGAACTGTGTGTGTGGGTGTGTGCTGGTGTATGCTTTGCATTTTTCACAGTCATCTGGGGGTATGTGTGTCTGTGTGTTGTGCTACAGGCTGAGCATTGTGTCACAGTGAAGTGTGTTTGTGGGAGTGTGCATGTGTCTGCATCTAAAGGCTGGCTATTAGTCACAGTGTGCCTTGTGTGTTTGTGTATGTTTCTGTACTGGTATAGGCTGTGCATTCATTCACAGTGAGGTGTGTTTGTGTGTCTGTCCTGGCGTAGGCTGGTTATTGGGTGACAGTGAGCCATGTGTGTGTGTGTGCTTGTAAAATCTGTGAACTGAGTCATGGCCATGTTTGTGTGTGTGAATGCTGGTATAGTTTATGCATTGACACATAGTGATACACGTGTGTGTTTCTTGATGGTATAAGCCATGCACTGAGTGTGAGTGAGCTGTTTTCATGTGTGCATGCTGGTATATTCTGAACTTTGAGTCACAGTGTGGTGTGTGGCCGTGTATGTGTGTGTGTGTGTGTGTGTGTGTGTTCCGGTATAAGATGTACATTGAGATACAGTGAGCCGTGCATATGTGTGGCTGTGTGTGTGGGTGTGTGTGTGTGCTGCTAGAGGCTGCGCATTGTGTAACACGGAGCCATGGGTGTGTTGTGTGTTGGTGGGCTTTCATTGATTCAATGGGTGTGTGTGTCTGTGTTTGTTGTGCTAAAGACTGCATTGAGTCACAGTGAGTCGTGTGTTTGTGTGCTGGTATAGACGATTGATTGAGTCACGGTCAGCCATGTGTGTGTGCATGTTGGTATGTGTGTGTGTTCTTCTATAGGTTGTGCATTGAGTCACAGTGAACCCTGTATCTGTGCAGGTGTGTATGTGTGGTGCTGGTATAGGCTGTGCATTGAGTGACACTGAGGTGTGTGTGTATGCTTGTGTGTTTTGGTATACATTGTACATTGAGTCACAGTGTTGTGTGTTTGTGTGCACGCTGGTATAGTCTGTGCATTGAGTCACAGTGATGTGTGTGTGTCTGCGTGTTCTGGTATAGGCTGACCATTGTGTCACATTGAGGTGTGTGTGTGTGCTGGCATAGGCTGCACTTTTTGTCACAGTGAGGTGTGTGTGTGTGTATGTGTAGGTACAGGCTGTGCATTGAGTCACAGTGTGGGGGGGTGTGTGATGTTATATGCTGTGCACTAGGACACAGTGAGCCATGTGTGTGTGCTGGTATAATCTGACCATTGAGTCGCAGTGTGGTGTGTTGTATGTGCCTTTGCTGGTATGGATTGTGCATTGAATCCCAGCCCTGTGTTAAAGTTTGTGTATTTGGTGCTGTAGAGTCTGCATGAGTCACAGTAAGGTGTGTGTGTGTCCTGCTATAGGCTGAGAATTGAGTAACACCTAGGTGAGTGTATGTTTATGGGTATGCTGATAAGGGATTTGCATTGAATCAGTGAGCGGTGTGTGTGTGTGTGTACTGCTATAGGCTGTGCACTGAGCCACATTAAGGTGTGTTTCTGTGTATGTGTGTGTGGGTATAGGCTATGCATTGACTCACATTGAGCCATGTGTTTGTATGTGCTAGTATACACTGTTCATTGAGTCTCAGTGAACCATGGTTGTGTGTGTCTGTTTACTTGTATGGGCTTGGCATTGAGTCACAGTGAGGTGTGTGTGTGTGTGTGTGTGTCTGTGTGGTGGTATAAGCTGCATTGAGTCACATGGCGTGGTGTGTGAGAGTGTGTGTGTGTGCGGGTACAGGCTGGTATTGAATCACAGTGAGCTGTGTGTGTGTGTGTGTGTGTGCTGCAATAGGCAGAGCATTGAGTCTCAGGTGTTTGTATGTGTGTGTGTATGTTGGTATGGTCTCTGCATTAATTCACTAAGGTGTGCTGTGTGTGTATGTACATGGAGCTGAAGACCGTATACTGATTCACAGTGAGCTGTGTGTGTATGTGTGTGTGTGTGTGATGGTATGGGCTTTTCATTGAATCACTGAGGTGTGTGTCTGTGTGTGTATACCTGGAACTACAGACTGTGCACTGATTCACAACGAGCCATGTGTGAATGTGTGTATGTGATAGTATAGGGTGTGCATAGAGTCACAAAGGGCCATGCATATGTGTCTTTGCATGGGTGTTGTGGTATAGGCTGTGTACTGTGGCACAGTGACTGTGCGTGTGTGTGTGTGTTTGTGTTTGTGATGGTATAGTGCATGCATTGAATAAGAGAGAGCCATGCATGTGTCTCTGTGTGTGTGTGCTGGCATAGGCATTACATTGCATCACAGTGAGCCATGTGTTTGTATGCTGGTGTAGACTCTGCCTTGAGTCACAGTAAGCCTTTTGTGTGTGCCAGTACAGGCTATGCATTGAGTCAGTGAGTCATATATGTGTGTGTGTGTGTGTGTTTGTGTGCTGGTATGTGTAGTGCATTGAGTTCAAGAGAGCCGTGTATGTTTGTGTGTGTGTGTGTGTGTGTGTGCTGCTATAGGTGGTTCCCTGAGTCACAGTCAGGTATGTGTGAGTGTGTGTTTGTGTGTTCTTGTATAGGCTGTGCATTAATCCACAGTGAGCCATGTGTGTATGCTGGTACAGGAGGTGCATTGAGTCACAGTGATGGTTGTGTTTGTGTGTGTGTGTGCTGCAGTCGGCTGTAAATTGAGTCACAGAAGGTGGGTCTTTGTGTGTGTATGTGCAGATACAGGCTGCGGTTTGAGTCAGAGAGATGGGTGTCTCTGTGTGGTGTAATAGGCTGTGCATTGAATCACAGCAAGCTGTATTTTTGTGTGTATGTGTATTTTTGTATGTGTGTGTGTGTGTGATGGTACAGGCTGAACACTGAGTCACTGAGGTGTTCATGTGTGTATGTGGTGCTACAGACTCTTCGTTAGGTCAAACTGAGCCATATGTGTGTGTATGTTTGTGTGTGTGTACAGTTATTGGCTCTGCATTGAGTCATGGTGAACCATGTGTGTGTGGGGAGCTGGTATAGTCACAGCACTGAGTCACAGTTAAATGTGTAGGAGATGTGTGTGTATGTGTGTGTGTGTATTTGCTGGTGTATACTGTGCATTGAGTCACAGTTAGTAGTGCAGTGTGTGTGTGTCTGTGATGGTGTGGACTGTGATTTTATCCACTTTGACATGAACGAGTGTGTGTGTGTGTGTATCTGTGTGTGTGTGTGTGTGCTAGCACTGAATGACCATTGAGACAGAGGGGGCTCTGTGTGTGTCTGTGTGTGTGCTGGTATAGACTCTGTATTGATTCACTGTGAGCTGTGTGTTTAAGTGTTTGCTCGTATAGGCAGTGCATTGAGTCTCAGTGAGGTGTTTCTGTGTGTGTGTGCTGGTACAGAAAGCTTTTTCAGTCACAGTCAGGTGTGTGTGTGTGTGCATGTGATTTTGTGTGCTGGTATGGGCTTTATTGTGCTGGTATGGGTTTTATTGAGTAATGGGTGTGTGTGTGAGTGTGTGGTGATACAGACTTCATTGATTCACAGCGAGCTGTGTGTGTGTGTCCTGGTATAGGTGATTGACTGAGTACCAGTGAGCCATGTGTGACTGCGTGTTGGTGTGTGTGTGTGTTCTTGTATAGGCTGTGCATTGATTCACAGTGAGCCAAGTGTGTATGCTGTCATAGGAGGTGCATTGAGTCACAGTGATGGTTGTGTTTGTGTGTGTGTGTTTGTGCTGCAGTAGGCTGTGAATTGAGTACCAGAAGGTGGGTCTTTGTGTGTGTATGTGCAGGTACAGGCTGCGGTTTGAGTTAGAGTGATGGGTGTCTCTGTGTGGTGTTATAGGCTGTGCATTGAATCACAGTGAGCCGTGTGTGTGTGTGTGTGCTGGAATAGGCAGAGCATTGAGTCTCAGGTGTGTGTATGTGTGTGTGTATGCTGGTATGGTCTCTGCATTGATTCACTAAGGTGTGTTGTGTGTGTATGTACATGGAGCTGAAGACTGTACACTGATTCACACTGAGCTGTGTGTGTATGTGTGTGTGATGGTATGGGCTTGGCATTGAGTCACTGAGGTGTGTGTTTGTGTGTGTATACCTGGAACTACAGACTGTGCACTGATTCACAATGAGCCATGTGTGAATGTGTGTATGTGATAGTATAGGGTGTGCATAGAGTCACAAAGAGCCGTGCATATGTGTCTTTGCATGGGTGTTGTGGTATAGGGTCTTCATTGTGTCACAGTGACTGTGCGTGTGTGTGTGTGTGTGTGTGTGTTTGTGATGGTATAGTACATGCATTGAATCAGAGAGAGCCATGCATGTGTCTCTGTGTGTGTGTGCTGGCATAGGCATTACATTGAGTCACAGTGAGCCATGTGTTTGTATGTTGGTGTAGACTCTGCATTGAGTCACAGTAAGCCTTGTGTGTGTGCCAGTACAGGCTGTGCATTGAGTCAGTGAGTCATATGTGTGTGTGTGTGTGTGTGTGTGTGCTGGTATAGGCAGTGCATTGAGTCCAATGAGCAGTGTATGTTTGTGTGTGTGTGTGTGTGCTGTTAGGTAATGTGCATTGAGTCACAGTAGCTCTGTGTGTTTTTGAATACCTCTGGGCTGGCATAGGCTGAGAATTGAGTCACAGTGTGGTGTGTGTGTGAGTGGTCATGTGTGTGCAAGTATAGGCTGGACATTGAAGCACAGTGAGCTGTGTGTGTTTGTGTTGATATAGGCTGCACATTCAGTTACAGTGAGCTGTGTGTGTATGTGAGTGTGCTTGTAGAAGCTGCACACTGGTTAACAGTGAGGTGTGTATGAGTGTGTGTGTGTGCTGTTACATACTGGGCATTCAGTCACAGTTTGCTGTGTGTGTGTGTGCATGCATGTGTGCTTTTATAGGCTGTGCCTTGATTCACATTGAACTGTGAGTGTGGGTGTGTGGATGTCTGCTGGTATACATTTTGCATTGTTTCACAATGAGCTGTGTGTGTGTGTGTGTGTGTGTGTTCTGGTATGAGATGTACATTGAGATACAGTGAGCCGTGCATGTGTGTGGCTGTGTGTGTGTGTGTGTGCTGCTAGAGGCTGGGCATTATGTAACACTGAGCTATGTGTTTCTGTGTGTCACTCTATAGACTGTGCATTGAGTCTGTGTGTGTGCATGCATGTGTGCTGGTATAGGCTATGCATTGATTCACATTGAGTTAGTGTGTGGTTGTGCATGTTGTGTGGCTATATGTTTTGCATTGATTCACTGTGAGCTGTGTGTGTGTGAGTGTGCATGTGTGTGAACATATAGGCTGGACATTGAGTCACAGTGAGGTGTGTGTGTGAGTTTGTGTTTATGTGCAGTGGTAAAAGCCACGCAATGAGAACCAGTGATGTTTGTTTCTGATAGTGTGTGTCTTTTCAGGTTTATGCTGGGCATTGAGTCACAGTGAGCCATGTGTTTGTGTGCATGTGTGTGTTTGTGTGCTGGTATAGGCTGTGCATTGAGTCACAGTGAGGTGTGTGTGTCTGTTCAGGTGTACACTGGGCATTGAGTCTCAGCTTTGTATGTCTGTGTGTGTGTGCTGAGATAGGCTGTGCATTGAATCACAGTGACATGTGTGTCAGTGTCTGTGTGAGTGTGTATTCAGACACAGTGAGGTTTGAGTGTGAGTGTGTGTGTGCTGTTAGAGACTGTGGATTGAGTATCAGTGAGCCATGTTTGTTTTTGTGTGTATTCATGCATGTGTTCTGTTATAAGCTGTGCACTGAGTCACATTGCCGTATTTTTGTGTGTGTGTATGCCTGTTGATATAGGCTATGCATTGAGTCACAGTGCTCCGTTAGTGTCTGTGAGGGTTTGTTGGTATAGGCTGTGCACAGGGTCCCAGTGAGCCATCTGTGTGTGTGTGTCTGTGCAAATATGGACAGTGCATTGAGTCACAGTGAGTCATGTGTGTCTCTGGGTGTGTGTGTGTCCACATGTGCTGTGTTCGGTTGCGTGTTTTGTCACAGTAAGCCATGTGTGATTATGTGCTGGTATAGACTGTGAACTGAGTCACGGCCATGTGTGTGTGTGTGTGTGTGTGTGTGTGTGTATGCATGCAGACTAGGCTATGCATTGACTCATAGTGAGCTGTTTATGTGTTTGTGATGGTATAGGCTGTCAATTGATTCACAGTGAGCTGTTTGCGTGTGCATGTGCTGATATAGTTTGAGCATTGAGTCACAGTTTGGCTGTGAGTTTGTTTTGCCGGTACAAGATGTACACCGAGTTACAGTGAGCCGTAGGTGTCTGTGGCTTTGTGTGTATGTGTGTGACTATATAGGTGGTGCAGTAAGTCACAGTGAGCTGTGAGTGTGGGTGTGATGCTAGTATAGACTGTGAACTGAGTCACAGAGAACCATGTGTGTGTGTGTGTGTGTGTGTTGTTTGCTTCAAGTTAATGTGCATTGAGTCACAGTGAGATCTGTGTGTGTTTGTGAATACCTCTGGGCTGGTATAGGCTGAGCATTGAGTCATAGTGAGGTGTGTGTGTGAGTGTGCGTGTGTGTGCAAGTATAGGCTGGGCATTGAGTCACAGTGAGCTGTGTGTTTTCGTGTGTGTGCTGGTATAGGCTGCGCATTCAGTCACAGTGAGCCATGTGTATGTGTGAGTGCTCTTGTAGAGGCTGCACATTGAATCACAGTGAGGTGTGTGTGTGATTGTGTGTGTGTGCTGTTCCATTCTGTGCATTCTGTCACAGTTAGCCATGTGTGTGTGTGCATTTGTGTGTGATTTTATAAGCTGTGCATTGATTCACATTGAACTGTGTGTGTGGGTGTGTGCTGGTGTATGCTTTGCATTTTTCACAGTCATCTGGGGGTATGTGTGTCTGTGTGTTGTGCTACAGGCTGAGTATTGTGTCACAGTGAAGTGTGTTTTTGGGAGTGTGCATGTGTCTGCATCTAAAGGCTGGCTATTAGTCACAGTGTGCCTTGTGTGTTTGTGTATGTTTCTGTACTGGTATAGGCTGTATATTCACAGTGAGGTGTGTTTGTGTGTCTGTCCTGGCGTAGGCTGGTTATTGGGTGACAGTGAGCCATGTGTGTGTGTGTGCTTGTAAAATCTGTGAACTGAGTCATGGCCATGTTTGTGTGTGTGAATGCTGGTATAGTTTATGCATTGACACATAGTGATACACGTGTGTGTTTTGTGATGGTATAAGCCATGCACTGAGTGTGAGTGAGCTGTTTTCATGTGTGCATGCTGGTATATTCTGAACTTTGAGTCACAGTGTGGTGTGTGGCCGTGTATGGGTGTGTGTGTGTGTGTGTTCCGGTATAAGATGTACATTGAGATACAGTGAGCCGTGCATATGTGTGGCTGTGTGTGTGGGTGTGTGTGTGTGCTGCTAGAGGCTGCGCATTGTGTAACACGGAGCCATGGGTGTGTTGTGTGTTGGTGGGCTTTCATTGATTCAATGGGTGTGTGTGTCTGTGTTTGTTGTGCTAAAGACTGCATTGAGTCACAGTGAGTCGTGTGTGTGTGTGCTGGTATAGACGATTGATTGAGTCACGGTCAGCCATGTGTGTGTGCATGTTGGTATGTGTGTGTGTTCTTCTATAGGTTGTGCATTGAGTCACAGTGAACCCTGTATCTGTGCAGGTGTGTATGTGTGGTGCTGGTATAGGCTGTGCATTGAGTGACACTGAGGTGTGTGTGTATGCTTGTGTGTTTTGGTATACATTGTACATTGAGTCACAGTGCTGTGTGTTTGTGTGCACGCTGGTATAGTCTGTGCATTGAGTCACAGTGATGTGTGTGTGTCTGCGTGTTCTGGTATAGGCTGACCATTGTGTCACATTGAGGTGTGTGTGTGTGCTGGCATAGGCTGCACTTTTTGTCACAGTGAGGTGTGTGTGTGTGTATGTGTAGGTACAGGCTGTGCATTGAGTCACAGTGTGGGGGGTGTGTGTGATGTTATATGCTGTGCACTAGGACACAGTGAGCCATGTGTGTGTGCTGGTATAATCTGACCATTGAGTCGCAGTGTGGTGTGGTGTGTGTGCCTTTGCTGGTATGGATTGTGCATTGAATCCCAGCCCTGTGTTAATGTTTGTGTATTTGGTGCTGTAGAGTCTGCATGAGTCACAGTAAGGTGTGTGTGTGTGCTGCTATAGGCTGAGAATTGAGTAACACCTAGGTGAGTGTATGTGTATGGGTATGCTGATAAGGGATTTGCATTGAATCAGTGAGCGGTGTGTGTGTGTGTGTGTGTACTGCTATAGGCTGTGCACTGAGCCACATTAAGGTGTGTTTCTGTGTATGTGTGTGTGGGTATAGGCTATGCATTGACTCACATTGAGCCATGTGTTTGTATGTGCTAGTATACACTGTTCATTGAGTCTCAGTGAACCATGGTTGTGTGTGTCTGTTTACTTGTATGGGCTTGGCATTGAGTCACAGTGAGGTGTGTGTGTGTGTCTGTGTGTCTGTGTGGTGGTATAAGCTGCATTGAGTCACATGGCGTGGTGTGTGAGAGTGTGTGTGTGTGCGGGTACAGGCTGGTATTGAATCACAGTGAGCTGTGTGTGTGTGTGTGTGTGTGCTGCAATAGGCAGAGCATTGAGTCTCAGGTGTGTGTATGTGTGTGTGTATGTTGGTATGGTCTCTGCATTAATTCACTAAGGTGTGTTGTGTGTGTATGTACATGGAGCTGAAGACCGTATACTGATTCACAGTGAGCTGTGTGTGTATGTGTGTGTGTGTGTGATGGTATGGGCTTTTCATTGAATCACTGAGGTGTGTGTCTGTGTGTGTATACCTGGAACTACAGACTGTGCACTGATTCACAACGAGCCATGTGTGAATGTGTGTATGTGATAGTATAGGGTGTGCATAGAGTCACAAAGAGCCGTGCATATGTGTCTTTGCATGGGTGTTGTGGTATAGGCTGTGTACTGTGGCACAGTGACTGTGCGTGTGTGTGTGTGTTTGTGTTTGTGATGGTATAGTGCATGCATTGAATAAGAGAGAGCCATGCATGTGTCTCTGTGTTTGTGTGCTGGCATAGGCATTACATTGCATCACAGTGAGCCATGTGTTTGTATGCTGGTGTAGACTCTGCCTTGAGTCACAGTAAGCCTTGTGTGTGTGCCAGTCAGGCTATGCATTGAGTCAGTGAGTCATATATGTGTGTGTGTGTGTGTGTGTGTGTGTGCTGGTATGTGCAGTGCATTGAGTTCAAGAGAGCCGTGTATGTTTGTGTGTGTGGGTGTGTGTGTGTGCTGCTATAGGTTGTTCCCTGAGTCACAGTCAGGTATGTGTGAGTGTGTGTTTGTGTGTTCTTGTATAGGCTGTGCATTAATCCACAGTGAGCCATGTGTGTATGCTGGTACAGGAGGTGCATTGAGTCACAGTGATGGTTGTGTTTGTGTGTGTGTGTGCTGCAGTAGGCTGTGAATTGAGTCACAGAAGGTGGGTCTTTGTGTGTGTATGTGCAGGTACAGGCTGCGGTTTGAGTCAGAGAGATGGGTGTCTCTGTGTGGTGTAATAGGCTGTGCATTGAATCACAGCAAGCTGTATTTTTGTGTGTATGTGTATTTTTGTATGTGTGTGTGTGTGATGGTACAGGCTGAACACTGAGTCACTGAGGTGTTCATGTGTGTATGTGGTGCTACAGACTCTTCGTTAGGTCAAACTGAGCCATATGTGTGTGTATGTTTGTGTGTGTGTACAGTTATTGGCTCTGCATTGAGTCATGGTGAACCATGTGTGTGTGGGGAGCTGGTATAGTCACAGCACTGAGTCACAGTTAAATGTGTAGGAGATGTGTGTGTATGTGTGTGTGTGTATTTGCTGGTGTATACTGTGCATTGAGTCACAGTTAGTAGTGCAGTGTGTGTGTGTCTGTGATGGTGTGGACTGTGATTTTATCCACTTTGACATGAACGAGTGTGTGTGTGTGTGTATCTGTGTGTGTGTGTGTGTGTGCTAGCACTGAATGACCATTGAGACAGAGGGGGCTCTGTGTGTGTCTGTGTGTGTGCTGGTATAGACTCTGTATTGATTCACTGTGAGCTGTGTGTTTAAGTGTTTGCTCGTATAGGCAGTGCATTGAGTCTCAGTTAGGTGTTTCTGTGTGTCTGTGCTGGTACAGAAAGCTTTTTCAGTCACAGTCAGGTGTGTGTGTGTGTGCATGTGATTTTGTGTGCTGGTATGGGCTTTATTGTGCTGGTATGGGTTTTATTGAGTAATGGGTGTGTGTGTGAGTGTGTGGTGATACAGACTTCATTGATTCACAGCGAGCTGTGTGTGTGTGTCCTGGTATAGGTGATTGACTGAGTACCAGTGAGCCATGTGTGACTGCGTGTTGGTGTGTGTGTGTGTTCTTGTATAGGCTGTGCATTGATTCACAGTGAGCCAAGTGTGTATGCTGTCATAGGAGGTGCATTGAGTCACAGTGATGGTTGTGTTTGTGTGTGTGTGTTTGTGCTGCAGTAGGCTGTGAATTGAGTAGCAGAAGGTGGGTCATTGTGTGTGTATGTGCAGGTACAGGCTGCGGTTTGAGTTAGAGTGATGGGTGCCTCTGTGTGGTGTTATAGGCTGTGCATTGAATCACAGTGAGCCGTGTGTGTGTGTGTGAGTGTGTTGGAATAGGCAGAGCATTGAGTCTAAGGTGTGTGTATGTGTGTGTGTATGCTGGTATGGTCTCTGCATTGATTCACTAAGGTGTGTTGTGTGTGTATGTACATGGAGCTGAAGACTGTACACTGATTCACACTGAGCTGTGTGTGTATGTGTGTGTGTGTGTGATGGTATGGGCTTGGCATTGAGTCACTGAGGTGTGTGTTTGTGTGTGTATACCTGGAACTACAGACTGTGCACTGATTCACAATGAGCCATGTGTGAATGTGTGTATGTGATAGTATAGGGTGTGAATAGAGTCACATTGAGCCGTGCATATGTGTCTTTGCATGGGTTTTGTGGTATAGGCTGTGCATTTTGTCACAGTGACTGTCCGTGTGTGTGTGTGTGTGTGTTTGCGATGGTATAGTACGGGCATTGAGTCAGAGAGAGCCATGCATGTGTCTCTGTGTGTGTGTGTTGGCATAGGCATTACATTGAGTCACAGTGAGCCATGTGTTTGCATGCTGGTGTAAACTCTGCATTGAGTCACAGTAAGCCTTGTGTGTGTGCCAGTACAGGCTGTGCATTGAGTCAGTGAGTCATATGTGTGTGTGTGTGTGTGTGTGTGTGCTGGTATAGGCAGTGCATTGAGTCCAATGAGCCGTGTATGTTTGTGTGTGAGTGTGCGTGCTGCTATAGGTGGTTCACTGAGTCACAGTCATGTATGTGTGAGTGAGTGTTTGTGTGTTCTTGTATAAGTTGTGTATTGATTCACAGTGAGCCCTGTGTGTATGGTGGTATAGGTGGTGCATTGAATCACAGTGATGGTTGTTTTTCTGTGTGTATGCTGCAGTAGGCTGTGAATTGAGTCACAGAAGGTGGGACTTTGTGTGTGTATGTGCAGGTACAAGCTGCAGTTCGAGTCACAGTGATGGGTGTCTCTGTGTGTTGTTATAGGCTGTGTATTGAATCACAGCGAGCCGTATTAGTGTGTGTATGTGTATTTGTGAATGTGTGTGTGTGTGTGATGGTACAGGCTGAACATTGAGTCACTGAGGTGTGCATGTGTGTATGTGGTGCTACAGACTGTTCGTTAGGTCAAACTGAGCCATATCTGTGTGTAGGTGTGTGTGTGTACAGTTATTTGCTGTGCACTGAGTCACAGTGAACCATGTGTGTGTGGGGAGCTGGTATAGTCAGAGCACTGAGTCACAGTTGAATGTGTGGGAGTTGTTTGTGTATGTGTGTATTTTCTGGTGTAGACTGTGCATTGAGTCACAGTGAGTAGTGCGGTGTGTGTGTGCTGTGATGGTGTGGACTGTGGTTTTATCCACTTTGACCTGAACGGCTGTGTGTGTGTGTTTGTGTGTGTGTGTGTGCTGGCACTAGATGACAATTGAGACAGAGTGGGCTGTGTGTCTGTGTGTGAGCTGGTATAGACTCTGTATTGAGTCACTGTGAGCTGTGTGTGTATGTGTGTGCTCGTATAGGCTGTGCATTGAGTCACAGTGAGGTGTTTTTGTGTGTGTTTGCTGGTACAGGAAGCGTTTTCAGTCACAGTCTCGTGTGTGTGTGTGTGCATGTGAGTTTGTGTGCTGGTATGGGCTTTATTGTGCTGGTATGGGCTTTATTGACTCATGGGTGTGTGTGTGAGTGTGTGGTAATACAGACTGCATTGAGTCACAGTGCGCTGTGTGTGTGTGTGCTGGTATAGGCGATTTATTGAGTACCAGTGAGCCATGTGTGAGTGCGTGTCGGTGTGTGTGTGTACTGGTATAGGCTGTGCATTGAGTCACAGTGAGGCCTGCATCTGTGCATGTCTGTGTTTGTGTGTGTGTGTTTGCTGGTATAGGCTGAGCTTTGAATCACTCTGAGGTGTGTGTGCATGTGCTGGTAAAATTGTGCCTTGATTCACTGTGCCATGTGAGTGTGTGTGCACGCTGGTATAGGTTGTGCATTGAGTCAGAGTGGGAGGTGTGTGTGTCTGTGTGTTCTGGTATAGGCTGACAATTGAGGCACACTGAGGTCTGTGTGCACATGTGTGTATATGTGTGCTGGTACAGCCTGCTCATTGAGTCATATTGAGTTTTGTGTGTGTGTGTGTGCAGGTAGAGGCAACACATTGAGTCACAGTGAGGTGTATGTGTGTGATGTTATATGCTATGTACTGATTCATAGGGAGGTTTGTGTCTGTGTGTGTGCACTTTCTGGTATAGGATTTGCATTGAATCACACTGAGCTGTGTTTTTGAGTGTCAGTATATGTGCGTGTGTGGAGGTATGGGTTGTGGATTGACTCACAGTTTGCCGTATGTGCTTCTCTGTGTGTGTATGTCTGCTAGCATATCCTGTGCACTGAGTCACAGGGAGCCTTGTGTGTGTGTGTGTGTCCTGGTATAGAGTGTGCATTGATTCACAGTCAGCCATGTGTGTGTGTGAGTGCACTGGTATAGGATGTGCAGTGAGTCAGAGTGATGTGTGTGTGTGTCTGCGTGTTCTGATATAGGCTGACCATTGTGTAACATTGAGGGTGTGTGTGTTTGTGTGCTGGAATAGGCTGCATATTTTGTCACAGTGAGGTGTGTGTGTGTGTATGTGTAGGTACAGGCTGTGCATTGAGTCACAGTGTGGGGTGTGTGTGTGATGTTATATTCTGTGCACTAGGACACAGTGAGCCGTGTGTGTGTGCTGATATAATCTGAACATTGAGTCACAGTGTGGTGTGGTGTGTGTGCCTTTGCTGGTATGCACTGTGCATTGAATCCCAGCCCTGTGTTAGTGTTTGTGTATTTGGTGCTGTAGAGTCTGCATGAGTCACAGTAAGATGTGTGTGTGTGTACTGCTATAGGCTGTACACTGAGCCATATTAAGGTGTGTTTCTGTGTGTGTGTGTGCGGGTATAGGCTATGCATTGACTCACATTGAGCCATGTGTTTGTATGTGCTACTATACACTGTTCATTGAGTCTCAGTGAGCCTTTGTTTTGTGTGTCTGTTTACTTGTATGGGCTTGGCATTGAGTCTCAGACAGGTGTGTGTGTGTGTGTGAGTGTCTGTGTGGTGGTATCATCTGCATTGAGTCACACGGCGGTGTGTGTGAGAGTGTGTGTGTGTGCAGGTACAGGCTGGTATTGAATGACAGTGAGCCGTGTGTGTGCCTGTGTGTGTGTGTGTGCTGGATTAGGCAGAGCATTGAGTCTCAGGTGTGTGTATGTGTGTGTGTATGCTGGTATGGTCTCTGCATTGATTCACTAAGGTGTGTTGTGTGTGTATGTACATGGAGCTGAAGACTGTACACTGATTCACACTGAGCTGTGTGTGTATGTGTGTGTGTGTGTGATGGTATGGGCTTGGCATTGAGTCACTGAGGTGTGTGTTTGTGTGTGTATACCTGGAACTACAGACTGTGCACTGATTCACAATGAGCCATGTGTGAATGTGTGTATGTGATAGTATAGGGTGTGCATAGAGTCACAAAGAGCCGTGCATATGTGTCTTTGCATGGGTGTTGTGGTATAGGGTCTTCATTGTGTCACAGTGGCTGTGCGTGTGTGTGTGTGTTTGTGATGGTATAGTACATGCATTGAATCAGAGAGAGCCATGCATGTGTCTCTGTGTGTGTGTGCTGGCATAGGCATTACATTGAGTCACAGTGAGCCATGTGTTTGTATGTTGGTGTAGACTCTGCATTGAGTCACAGTAAGCCTTGTGTGTGTGCCAGTACAGGTTGTGCATTGAGTCAGTGAGTCATATGTGTGTGTGTGTTTGTGTGTGTGTGCTTGTTTAGACAGTGCATTGAGTCCAATGAGCAGTGTATGTTTGTGTGTGTGTGTGTGTGCTGTTAGGTAATGTGCATTGAGTCACAGTAGCTCTGTGTGTGTTTTTGAATACCTCTGGGCTGGCATAGGCTGAGAATTGAGTCACAGTGTGGTGTGTGTGTGAGTGTTCATGTGTGTGCAAGTATAGGCTGGACATTGAAGCACAGTGAGCTGTGTGTGTTTGTGTGTGTGCTGATATAGGCTGCACATTCAGTTACAGTGAGCCGTGTGTGTATGTGAGTGTGCTTGTAGAAGCTGCACACTGGTTAACAGTGAGGTGTGTATAAGTGTGTGTGTGTGCTGTTACATACTGGGCATTCAGTCACAGTTTGCTGTGTGTGTGTGTGCATGCATGTGTGCATTTATAGGCTGTGCCTTGATTCACATTGAACTGTGAGTGTGGGTGTGTGGATGTCTGCCGGTATACATTTTGCATTGTTTCACAATGAGCTGTGTGTGTGTGTGTGTGTGTGTGTTCTGGTATGAGATGTACATTGAGATACAGTGAGCCGTGCATGTGTGTGGCTGTGTGTGTGTGTGTGTGTGCTGCTAGAGGCTGGGCATTGTGTAACACTGAGCCATGTGTTTCTGTGTGTCACTCTATAGACTGTGCATTGAGTCTGTGTGTGTGCATGCATGTGTGCTGGTATAGGCTATGCATTGATTCACATTGAGTTAGTGTGTGGTTGTGCATGTTGTGTGGCTATATGTTTTGCATTGATTCACTGTGAGCTGTGTGTGTGTGAGTGTGCATGTGTGTGAACATATAGGCTGGACATTGAGTCACAGTGAGGTGTGTGTGTGAGTTTGTGTTTATGTGCAGTGGTAAAAGCCACGCAATGAGAACCAGTGATGTTTGTGTCTGATAGTGTGTGTCTTTTCAGGTTTATGCTGGGCATTGAGTCACAGTGAGCCATGTGTGTGTGTGCATGTGTGTGTTTGTGTGCTGGTATAGGCTGTGCATTGAGTCACAGTGAGGTGTGTGTGTCTGTTCAGGTGTACACTGGGCATTGAGTCTCAGCTTTGTATGTCTGTGTGTGTGTGCTGAGATAGGCTGTGCATTGAGTCACAGTGACATGTGTGTCAGTGTCTGTGTGAGTGTGTAATAGTATAGCTTGTGTGTTCAGACACAGTGAGGTTTGAGTGTGAGTGTGTGTGTGCTGTTAGAGACTGTGGATTGAGTATCAGTGAGCCATGTTTGTTTTTGTGTGTGTGCATGCATGTGTTCTGTTATAAGCTGTGCACTGAGTCACATTGCCGTATTTTTGTGTGTGTGTGTATGCCTGTTGATAAAGGCTATGCATTGAGTCACAGTGCTCCGTTAGTGTCTGTGAGGGTTTGTTGGTATAGGCTGTGCACAGGGTCCCAGTGAGCCATCTGTGTGTGTGTGTCTGTGCAAATATGGACAGTGCATTGAGTCACAGTGAGTCATGTGTGTCTCTGGGTGTGTGTGTGTCCACATGTGCTGTGTTCGGTTGCGTGTTTTGTCACAGTAAGCCATGTGTGATTATGTGCTGGTATAGACTGTGAACTGAGTCACGGCCATGTGTGTGTGTGTGTGTGTTTATGCATGCAGACTAAGCTATGCATTGACTCATAGTGAGCTGTTTATGTGTTTGTGATGGTATAGGCTGTCAATTGATTCACAGTGAGCTGTTTGTGTGTGCATGTGCTGATATAGTTTGAGCATTGAGTCACAGTTTGGCTGTGAGTTTGTTTTGCCGGTACAAGATGTACACCGAGTTACAGAGAGCCGTAGGTGTCTGTGGCTTTGTGTGTATGTGTGTGCCTATATAGGTGGTGCAGTAAGTCACAGTGAGCTGTGAGTGTGGGTGTGATGCTAGTATAGACTGTGAACTGAGTCACAGAGAACCATGTGTGTGTGTGTGTATGTGTGTTGTTTGCTTCAAGTTAATGTGCATTGAGTCACAGTGAGCTCTGTGTGTGTTTGTGAATACCTCTGGGCTGGTATAGGCTGAGCATTGAGTCACAGTGAGGTGTGTGTGTGAGTGTACGTGTGTGTGCAAGTATAGGCTGGGCATTGAATCACAGTGAGCTGTGTGTTTTCGTATGTGTGCTGGTATAGGCTGCGCATTCAGTCACAGTGAGCCATGTGTATGTGTGAGTGCTCTTGTAGAGGCTGCACATTGAATCACAGTGAGGTGTGTGTGTGATTGTGTGTGTGTGTGCTGTTCCATTCTTTGCATTCTGTCACAGTGAGCCATGTGTGTGTGTGTGCATTTGTGTGTGATTTTATAAGCTGTGCATTGATTCACATTGAACTGTGTGTGTGGGTGTGTGCTGGTGTATGCTTTGCATTTTTCACAGTCATCTGGGGGTATGTGTGTCTGTGTGTTGTGCTACAGGCTGAGCATTGTGTCACAGTGAAGTGTGTTTGTGGGAGTGTGCATGTGTCTGCATCTAAAGGCTGGCTATTAGTCACAGTGTGCCTTGTGTGTTTGTGTATGTTTCTGTACTGGTGTAGGCTGTGCATTCATTCACAGTGAGGTGTGTTTGTGTGTCTGTCCTGGCGTAGGCTGGTTATTGGGTGACAGTGAGCCATGTGTGTGTGTGTGCTTGTAAAATCTGTGAACTGAGTCATGGCCATGTTTGTGTGTGTGAATGCTGGTATAGTTTATGCATTGACACATAGTGATACACGTGTGTGTTTCGTGATGGTATAAGCCATGCACTGAGTGTGAGTGAGCTGTTTTCATGTGTGCATGCTGGTATATTCTGAACTTTGAGTCACAGTGTGGTGTGTGGCCGTGTGTGTGTGTGTGTGTGTGTTCCGGTATAAGATGTACATTGAGATACAGTGAGCCGTGCATATGTGTGGCTGTGTGTGTGGGTGTGTGTGTGTGCTGCTAGAGGCTGCGCATTGTGTAACACGGAGCCATGGGTTTGTTGTGTGTTGGTGGGCTTTCATTGATTCAATGGGTGTGTGTGTCTGTGTTTGTTGTGCTAAAGACTGCATTGAGTCACAGTGAGTCGTGTGTGTGTGTGCTGGTATAGACGATTGATTGAGTCACGGTCAGCCATGTGTGTGTGCATGTTGGTATGTGTGTGTGTTCTTCTATAGGTTGTGCATTGAGTCACAGCGAACCCTGTATCTGTGCAGGTGTGTATGTGTGGTGCTGGTATAGGCTGTGCATTGAGTGACACTGAGGTGTGTGTGTATGCTTGTGTGTTTTGGTATACATTGTACATTGAGTCACAGTGCTGTGTGTTTGTGTGCACGCTGGTATAGTCTGTGCATTGAGTCACAGTGATGTGTGTGTGTCTGCGTGTTCTGGTATAGGCTGACCATTGTGTCACATTGAGGTGTGTGTGTGTGCTGGCATAGGCTGCACTTTTTGTCACAGTGAGGTGTGTGTGTGTGTATGTGTAGGTAGAGGCTGTGCATTGAGTCATAGTGTGGGGTGTGTGTGTGATGTTATATGCTGTGCACTAGGACACAGTGAGCCATGTGTGTGTGCTGGTATAATCTGACCATTGAGTCACAGTGTGGTGTGGTGTGTGTGCCTTTGCTGGTATGGATTGTGCATTGAATCCCAGCCCTGTGTTAATGTTTGTGTATTTGGTGCTGTAGAGTCTGCATGAGTCACAGTAAGGTGTGTGTGTGTGCTGCTATAGGCTGAGAATTGAGTAACACCTAGGTGAGTGTATGTGTATGTGTATGCTGATAAGGGATTTGCATTGAATCAGTGAGCGGTGTGTGTGTGTGTGTGTACTGCTATAGGCTGTGCACTGAGCCACATTAAGGTGTGTTTCTGTGTATGTGTGTGTGGGTATAGGCTATGCATTGACTCACATTGAGCCATGTGTTTGTATGTGCTAGTATACACTGTTCATTGAGTCTCAGTGAACCATGGTTGTGTGTGTCTGTTTACTTGTATGGGCTTGGCATTGAGTCACAGTGAGGTGTGTGTGTGTGTCTGTGTGTCTGTGTGGTGGTATAAGCTGCATTGAGTCACACGGCGTGGTGTGTGAGAGTGTGTGTGTGTGCGGGTACAGGCCGGTATTGAATCACAGTGAGCTGTGTGTGTGTGTGTGTGCTGCAATAGGCAGAGCATTGAGTCTCAGGTGTGTGTATGTGTGTGTGTATGTTGGTATGGTCTCTGCATTAATTCACTAAGGTGTGTTGTGTGTGTATGTACATGGAGCTGAAGACCGAATACTGATTCACAGTGAGCTGTGTGTGTATGTGTGTGTGTGTGTGATGGTATGGGCTTTGCATTGAGTCACTGAGGGGTGTGTCTGTGTGTGTACAACTGGAACTACAGACTGTGCACTGATTCACAATGAGCCATGTGTGAATGTGTGTATGTGATAGTATAGGGTGTGAATAGAGTCACATTGAGCCGTGCATATGTGTCTTTGCATGGGTGTTGTGGTATAGGCTGTGCATTGTGTCACAGTGACTGTGCGTGTGTGTGTGTGTGTGTGTGTTTGTGATGGTATAGTACGTGCATTGAATCAGAGAGAGCCATGCATGTGTCTCTGTGTGTGTGTGTTGGCATAGGCATTACATTGAGTCACAGTGAGCCATGTGTTTGTATGCTGGTGTAGACTCTGCATTGAGTCACAGTAAGCCTTGTGTGTGTGCCAGTACAGGCTGTGCATTGAGTCAGTGAGTCATATGTGTGTGTGTGTGTGTGCTGGTATAGACAGTGCATTGACTCCAATGAGCTGTGTAAGTTTGTGTGTGAGTGTGCGTGCTGCTATATGTGGTTCACTGAGTCACAGTCAGGTATGTGTGAGTGAGTGTTTGTGTGTTCTTGTATAGGTTGTGTATTGATTCACAGTGAGCCCTGTGTGTATGGTGGTATAGGTGGTGCATTGAATCACAGTGATGGTTGTTTTTCTGTGTGTATGCTGCAGTAGGCTGTGAATTGAGTCACAGAAGGTGGGACTTTGTGTGTGTATGTGTAGGTACAAGCTGCAGTTCGAGTCACAGTGATGGGTGTCTCTGTGTGGTGTTATAGGCTGTGTATTGAATCACAGCGAGCCGTATTAGTGTGTGTATGTGTATTTGTGTATGCGTGTGTGTGTGTGATGGTACAGGCTGAACATTGAGTCACTGAGGTGTGCATGTGTGTATGTGGTGCTACAGACTGTTCGTTAGGTCAAACTGAGCCATATCTGTGTGTAGGTGTGTGTGTGTACAGTTATTTGCTGTGCACTGAGTCACAGTGAACCATGTGTGTGTGGGGAGCTGGTATAGTCAGAGCACTGAGTCACAGTTGAATGTGTGGGAGTTGTTTGTGTATGTGTGTATTTGCTGGTGTAGACTGTGCATTGAGTCACAGTGAGTAGTGCGGTGTGTGTGTGCTGTGATGGTGTGGACTGTGGTTTTATCCACTTTGACCTGAACGGCTGTGTGTGTTTGTGTGTGTGTGTGTGTGCTGGCACTAGATGACAATTGAGACAGAGTGGGCTGTGTGTCTGTGTGTGAGCTGGTATAGACTGTATTGAGTCACTGTGAGCTGTGTGTGTATGTGTGCACTCATATAGGCTGTGCATTGAGTCACAGTGAGTTTGTGTGTTTGTGTGTGTGTGTGCTGGTACAGGAAGCGTTTTCAGTCACAGTCTCGTGTGTGTGTGTGTGCATGTGAGTTTGTGTGCTGGTATGGGCTTTATGGTGCTGGTATGGGCTTTATTGACTCATGGGTGTGTGTGTGAGTGTGTGGTGATACAGACTGCATTGAGTCACAGTGCGCTGTGTGTGTGTGCTGGTATAGGCGATTTATTGAGTACCAGTGAGCCATGTGTGAGTGCGTGTTGGGGTGTGTGTGTGTGTACTGGTATAGGCTGTGCATTGAGTCACACTGAGGCCTGCATCTGTGCATGTCTGTGTTTGTGTGTGTGTGTTTGCTGGTATAGGCTGAGCTTTGAATCACTCTGAGGTGTGTGTGCATGTGCTGGTAAAATTGTGCCTTGATTCACTGTGCCATGTGAGTGTGTGTGCACGCTGGTATAGGTTGTGCATTGAGTCAGAGTGGGAGGTGTGTGTGTCTGTGTGTTCTGGTATAGGCTGACAATTGAGGCACACTGAGATCTGTGTGCACATGTGTGTATATGTGTGCTGGTACAGCCTGCTCATTGAGTCATATTGAGTTTTGTGTGTGTGTGTGTGCAGGTAGAGGCAGCACATTGAGTCACAGTGAGGTGTATGTGTGTGATGTTATATGCTATGCACTGATTCATAGGGAGGTTTGTGTCTGTGTGTGTGCACTTTCTGGTATAGGATTTGCATTGAATCACACTGAGCTGTGTTTTTGAGTGTCAGTATATGTGCGTGTGTGGAGGTATGGGCTGTGGATTGACTCACAGTTTGCCGTATGTGCTTCTCTGTGTGTGTATGTCTGCTAGCATATCCTGTGCACTGAGTCACAGGGAGCCTTGTGTGTGTGTGTGTGTGTGTGTCCTGGTATAGAGTGTGCATTGATTCACAGTCAGCCATGTGTGTGTGTGTGTGAGTGCACTGGTATAGGATGTGCAGTGAGTCAGAGTGATGTGTGTGTGTGTCTGCGTGTTCTGATATAGGCTGACCATTGTGTAACATTGAGGGTGTGTGTGTGTGTGTGCTGGTATAGGCTGCATATTTTGTCACAGTGAAGTGTGTGTGTGTGTATGTGTAGGTACAGGCTGTGCATTGAGTCACAGTGTGGGGTGTGTGTGTGATGTTATATTCTGTGCACTAGGACACAGTGAGCCGTGTGTGTGTGCTGGTATAATCTGAACATTGAGTCACAGTGTGGTGTGGTGTGTGTGCCTTTGCTGGTATGGACTGTGCATTGAATCCCAGCCCTGTGTTAGTGTTTGTGTATTTGGTGCTGTAGAGTCTGCATGAGTCACAGTAAGATGTGTGTGTGTACTGCTATAGGCTGTACACTGAGCCATATTAAGGTGTGTTTCTGTGTGTGTGTGTGCGGGTATAGGCTATGCATTGACTCACATTGAGCCATGTGTTTGTATGTGCTACTATACACTGTTCATTGAGTCTCAGTGAGCCATTGTTGTGTGTGTCTGTTTACTTGTATGGGCTTGGCATTGAGTCTCAGACAGGTGTGTGTGTGTGTCTGTGTGTCTGTGTGGTGGTATAAACTGCATTGAGTCACACGGCGGTGTGTGTGAGAGTGTGTGTGTGTGCAGGTACAGGCTGGTATTGAACCACAGTGAGGCGTGTGTGTGCGTGTGTGTTTGTGTGTGCTGGAATAGGCAGAGCATTGAGTCTCAGGTGTGTGTATGTGTGTGTGTATGCTGGTATGGTCTCTGCATTGATTCACTAAGGTGTGTTGTGTGTGTATGTACATGGAGCTGAAGACTGTACACTGATTCACACTGAGCTGTGTGTGTATGTGTGTGTGTGTGTGATGGTATGGGCTTGGCATTGAGTCACTGAGGTGTGTGTTTGTGTGTGTATACCTGGAACTACAGACTGTGCACTGATTCACAATGAGCCATGTGTGAATGTGTGTATGTGATAGTATAGGGTGTGCATAGAGTCACAAAGAGCCGTGCATATGTGTCTTTGCATGGGTGTTGTGGTATAGGGTCTTCATTGTGTCACAGTGACTGTGCGTGTGTGTGTGTGTGTGTTTGTGATGGTATAGTACATGCATTGAATCAGAGAGAGCCATGCATGTGTCTCTGTGTGTGTGTGCTGGCATAGGCATTACATTGAGTCACAGTGAGCCATGTGTTTGTATGTTGGTGTAGACTCTGCATTGAGTCACAGTAAGCCTTGTGTGTGTGCCAGTACAGGTTGTGCATTGAGTCAGTGAGTCATATATGTGTGTGTGTTTGTGTGTGTGTGTGCTTGTTTAGAAAGTGCATTGAGTCCAATGAGCAGTGTATGTTTGTGTGTGTGTGTGTGTGCTGTTAGGTAATGTGCATTGAGTCACACTAGCTCTGTGTGTGTTTTTGAATACCTCTGGGCTGGCATAGGCTGAGAATTGAGTCACAGTGTGGTGTGTGTGTGAGTGTTCATGTGTGTGCAAGTATAGGCTGGACATTGAAGCACAGTGAGCTGTGTGTGTTTGTGTGTGTGCTGATATAGGCTGCACATTCAGTTACAGTGAGCTGTGTGTGTATGTGAGTGTGCTTGTAGAAGCTGCACACTGGTTAACAGTGAGGTGTGTATGAGTGTGTGTGTGTGCTGTTACATACTGGGCATTCAGTCACAGTTTGCTGTGTGTGTGTGTGCATGCATGTGTGCTTTTATAGACTGTGCCTTGATTCACATTGAACTGTGAGTGTGGGTGTGTGGATGTCTGCTGGTATACATTTTGCATTGTTTCACAATGAGCTGTGTGTGTGTGTGTGTGTGTGTGTGTTCTGGTATGAGATGTACATTGAGATACAGTGAGCCGTGCATGTGTGTGGCTGTGTGTGTGTGTGTGTGCTGCTAGAGGCTGGGCATTGTGTAACACTGAGCTATGTGTTTCTGTGTGTCACTCTATAGACTGTGCATTGAGTCTGTGTGTGTGCATGCATGTGTGCTGGTATAGGCTATGCATTGATTCACATTGAGTTAGTGTGTGGTTGTGCATGTTGTGTGGCTATATGTTTTGCATTGATTCACTGTGAGCTGTGTGTGTGTGAGTGTGCATGTGTGTGAACATATAGGCTGGACATTGAGTCACAGTGAGGTGTGTGTGTGAGTTTGTGTTTATGTGCAGTGGTAAAAGCCACGCAATGAGAACCAGTGATGTTTGTGTCTGATAGTGTGTGTCTTTTCAGGTTTATGCTGGGCATTGAGTCACAGTGAGCCGTGTGTGTGTGTGCATGTGTGTGTTTGTGTGCTGGTATAGGCTGTGCATTGAGTCACAGTGAGGTGTGTGTGTCTGTTCAGGTGTACACTGGGCATTGAGTCTCAGCTTTGTATGTCTGTGTGTGTGTGCTGAGATAGGCTGTGCATTGAGTCACAGTGACATGTGTGTCAGTGTCTGTGTGAGTGTGTAATAGTATAGCTTGTGTGTTCAGACACAGTGAGGTTTGAGTGTGAGTGTGTGTGTGCTGTTAGAGACTGTGGATTGAGTATCAGTGAGCCATGTTTGTTTTTGTGTGTGTGCATGCATGTGTTCTGTTATAAGCTGTGCACTGAGTCACATTGCCGTATTTTTGTGTGTGTGTGTGTATGCCTGTTGATATAGGCTATGCATTGAGTCACAGTGCTCCGTTAGTGTCTGTGAGGGTTTGTTGGTATAGGCTGTGCACAGGGTCCCAGTGAGCCATCTGTGTGTGTGTGTCTGTGCAAATATGGACAGTGCATTGAGTCACAGTGAGTCATGTGTGTCTCTGGGTGTGTGTGTGTCCACATGTGCTGTGTTCGGTTGCGTGTTTTGTCACAGTAAGCCATGTGTGATTATGTGCTGGTATAGACTGTGAACTGAGTCACGGCCATGTGTGTGTGTGTGTGTGTGTGTGTGTATGCATGCAGACTAGGCTATGCATTGACTCATAGTGAGCTGTTTATGTGTTTGTGATGGTATAGGCTGTCAATTGATTCACAGTGAGCTGTTTGTGTGTGCATGTGCTGATATAGTTTGAGCATTGAGTCACAGTTTGGCTGTGAGTTTGTTTTGCCGGTACAAGATGTACACCGAGTTACAGTGAGCCGTAGGTGTCTGTGGCTTTGTGTGTATGTGTGTGCCTATATAGGTGGTGCAGTAAGTCACAGTGAGCTGTGAGTGTGGGTGTGATGCTAGTATAGACTGTGAACTGAGTCACAGAGAACCATGTGTGTGTGTGTGTGTGTGTGTGTGTTGTTTGCTTCAAGTTAATGTGCATTGAGTCACAGTGAGCTCTGTGTGTGTTTGTGAATACCTCTGGGCTGGTATAGGCTGAGCATTGAGTCACAGTGAGGTGTGTGTGTGAGTGTGCGTGTGTGTGCAAGTATAGGCTGGGCATTGAATCACAGTGAGCTGTGTGTTTTCGTGTGTGTGCTGGTATAGGCTGCGCATTCAGTCACAGTGAGCCATGTGTATGTGTGAGTGCTCTTGTAGAGGCTGCACATTGAATCACAGTGAGGTGTGTGTGTGATTGTGTGTGTGTGTGCTGTTCCATTCTGTGCATTCTGTCACAGTTAGCCGTGTGTGTGTGTGCATTTGTGTGTGATTTTATAAGCTGTGCATTGATTCACATTGAACTGTGTGTGTGGGTGTGGGCTGGTGTATGCTTTGCATTTTTCACAGTCATCTGGGGGTATGTGTGTCTGTGTGTTGTGCTACAGGCTGAGCATTGTGTCACAGTGAAGTGTGTTTGTGGGAGTGTGCATGTGTCTGCATCTAAAGGCTGGCTATTAGTCACAGTGTGCCTTGTGTGTTTGTGTATGTTTCTGTACTGGTATAGGCTGTGCATTCATTCACAGTGAGGTGTGTTTGTGTGTCTGTCCTGGCGTAGGCTGGTTATTGGGTGACAGTGAGCCATGTGTGTGTGTGTGCTTGTAAAATCTGTGAACTGAGTCATGGCCATGTTTGTGTGTGTGAATGCTGGTATAGTTTATGCATTGACACATAGTGATACACGTGTGTGTTTCGTGATGGTATAAGCCATGCACTGAGTGTGAGTGAGCTGTTTTCATGTGTGCATGCTGGTATATTCTGAACTTTGAGTCACAGTGTGGTGTGTGGCCGTGTGTGTGTGTGTGTGTGTGTTCCGGTATAAGATGTACATTGAGATACAGTGAGCCGTGCATATGTGTGGCTGTGTGTGTGGGTGTGTGTGTGTGCTGCTAGAGGCTGCGCATTGTGTAACACGGAGCCATGGGTGTGTTGTGTGTTGGTGGGCTTTCATTGATTCAATGGGTGTGTGTGTCTGTGTTTGTTGTGCTAAAGACTGCATTGAGTCACAGTGAGTCGTGTGTGTGTGTGCTGGTATAGACGATTGATTGAGTCACGGTCAGCCATGTGTGTGTGCATGTTGGTATGTGTGTGTGTTCTTCTATAGGTTGTGCATTGAGTCACAGCGAACCCTGTATCTGTGCAGGTGTGTATGTGTGGTGCTGGTATAGGCTGTGCATTGAGTGACACTGAGGTGTGTGTGTATGCTTGTGTGTTTTGGTATACATTGTACATTGAGTCACAGTGCTGTGTGTTTGTGTGCACGCTGGTATAGTCTGTGCATTGAGTCACAGTGATGTGTGTGTGTCTGCGTGTTCTGGTATAGGCTGACCATTGTGTCACATTGAGGTGTGTGTGTGTGCTGGCATAGGCTGCACTTTTTGTCACAGTGAGGTGTGTGTGTGTGTATGTGTAGGTACAGGCTGTGCATTGAGTCACAGTGTGGGGGGTGTGTGTGATGTTATATGCTGTGCACTAGGACACAGTGAGCCATGTGTGTGTGCTGGTATAATCTGACCATTGAGTCACAGTGTGGTGTGGTGTGTGTGCCTTTGCTGGTATGGATTGTGCATTGAATCCCAGCCCTGTGTTAATGTTTGTGTATTTGGTGCTGTAGAGTCTGCATGAGTCACAGTAAGGTGTGTGTGTGTGCTGCTATAGGCTGAGAATTGAGTAACACCTAGGTGAGTGTATGTGTATGTGTATGCTGATAAGGGATTTGCATTGAATCAGTGAGTGGTGTGTGTGTGTGTGTGTACTGCTATAGGCTGTGCACTGAGCCACATTAAGGTGTGTTTCTGTGTATGTGTGTGTGGGTATAGGCTATGCATTGACTCACATTGAGCCTTGTGTTTGTATGTGCTAGTATACACTGTTCATTGAGTCTCAGTGAACCATGGTTGTGTGTGTCTGTTTACTTGTATGGGCTTGGCATTGAGTCACATTGAGGTGTGTGTGTGTGTCTGTGTGGTGGTATAAGCTGCATTGAGTCACACGGCGTGGTGTGTGAGAGTGTGTGTGTGTGCAGGTACAGGCTGGTATTGAATCACAGTGAGCTGTGTGTGTGTGTGCTGCAATAGGCAGAGCATTGAGTCTCAGGTGTGTGTATGTGTGTGTGTATGTTGGTATGGTCTCTGCATTAATTCACTAAGGTGTGTTGTGTGTGTATGTACATGGAGCTGAAGACCGTATACTGATTCACAGTGAGCTGTGTGTGTATGTGTGTGTGTGTGTGATGGTATGGGCTTTTCATTGAATCACTGAGGTGTGTGTCTGTGTGTGTATACCTGGAACTACAGACTGTGCACTGATTCACAACGAGTCATGTGTGAATGTGTGTATGTGATAGTATAGGGTGTGCATAGAGTCACAAAGAGCCGTGCATATGTGTCTTTGCATGGGTGTTGTGGTATAGGCTGTGTACTGTGGCACAGTGACTGTGCGTGTGTGTGTGTGTTTGTGTTTGTGATGGTATAGTGCGTGCATTGAATAAGAGAGAGCCATGCATGTGTATCTGTGTGTGTGTGCTGGCATAGGCATTACATTGCATCACAGTGAGCCATGTGTTTGTATGCTGGTGTAGACTCTGCCTTGAGTCACAGTAAGCCTTGTGTGTGTGCCAGTACAGGCTATGCATTGAGTCAGTGAGTCATATCTGTGTGTGTGTGTGTGTTTGTGTGCTGGTATGTGCAGTGCATTGAGTTCAAGAGAGCCGTGTATGTTTTTGTGTGTGTGTGTGTGTGTGTGTGTGCTGCTATAGGTGGTTCCCTGAGTCAGGTATGTGTGAGTGTGTCTTTGTGTGTTCTTGTATAGGCTGTGCATTAATCCACAGTGAGCCATGTGTGTATGCTGGTATAGGAGGTACATTGAGTCACAGTGATGGTTATGTTTGTGTGTGTGTGTGCTGCAGTAGGCTGTGAATTGAGTCACAGAAGGTGGGTCTTTGTGTGTGTATGTGCAGGTACAGGCTGCGGTTTGAGTCAGAGAGATGGGTGTCTCTGTGTGGTGTAATAGGCTGTGCATTGAATCACAGCGAGCCGTATTAGTGTGTGTATGTGTATTTGTGTATGTGTGTGTGTGTGTGATGGTACAGGCTGAACACTGAGTCACTGAGGTGTTCATGTGTGTATGTGGTGCTACAGACTCTTCGTTAGGTCAAACTGAGACATATGTGTGTGTATGTTTGTGTGTGTGTACAGTTATTGGCTCTGCATTGAGTCATGGTGAACCATGTGTGTGTGGGGAGCTGGTATAGTCACAGCACTGAGTCACAGTTAAATGTGTAGGAGATGTGTGTGTATGTGTGTGTGTGTATTTGCTGGTGTATACTGTGCATTGAGTCACAGTTAGTAGTGCAGTGTGTGTGTGTCTGTGATGGTGTGGACTGTGTTTTTATCCACTTTGACATGAACGAGTGTGTGTGTGTGTATCTCTGTGTGTGTGTGTGTGTGCTAACACTGAATGACCATTGAGACAGAGGGGGCTCTGTGTGTGTCTGTGTGTGTGCTGGTATAGACTCTGTATTGATTCACTGTGAGCTGTGTGTTTAAGTGTTTGCTCGTATAGGCAGTGCATTGAGTCTCAGTGAGGTGTTTCTGTGTGTGTGTGCTGGTACAGAAAGCTTTTTCAGTCACAGACAGGTGTGTGTGTGTGTGCTGCAGTAGACTGTGAATTGAGTACCAGAAGGTGGGTCTTTGTGTGTGTATGTGCAGGTACAGGCTGCGGTTTGAGTTAGAGTGATGGGTGTCTCTGTGTGGTGTTATAGGCTGTGCATTGAATCACAGTGAGCCGTGTGTGTGTGTGTGTGTGCTGGAATAGGCAGAGCATTGAGTCTCAGGTGTGTGTATGTGTGTGTGTATGCTGGTATGGTCTCTGCATTGATTCACTAAGGTGTGTTGTGTGTGTATGTACATGGAGCTGAACACTGTACACTTTTTCACAGTGAGCTGTGTGTGTATGTGTGTGTGTGTGTGATGGTATGGGCTTTGCATTGAGTCACTGAGGGGTGTGTCTGTGTGTGTACAACTGGAACTACAGACTGTGCACTGATTCACAATGAGCCATGTGTGAATGTGTGTATGTGATAGTATAGGGTGTGAATAGAGTCACATTGAGCCGTGCATATGTGTCTTTGCATGGGTGTTGTGGTATAGGCTGTGCATTGTGTCACAGTGACTGTGCGTGTGTGTGTGTGTGTGTGTTTGTGATGGTATAGTACCTGCATTGAATCAGAGAGAGCCATGCATGTGTCTCTGTGTGTGTGTGTTGGCATAGGCATTACATTGAGTCACAGTGAGCCATGTGTTTGTATGCTGGTGTAGACTCTGCATTGAGTCACAGTAAGCCTTGTGTGTGTGCCAGTACAGGCTGTGCATTGAGTCAGTGAGTCATATGTGTGTGTGTGTGTGTGTGTGTGCTGGTATAGACAGTGCATTGACTCCAATGAGCCGTGTATGTTTGTGTGTGAGTGTGCGTGCTGCTATAGGTGGTTCACTGAGTCACAGTCAGGTATGTGTGAGTGAGTGTTTGTGTGTTCTTGTATAGGTTGTGTATTGATTCACAGTGAGCCCTGTGTGTATGGTGGTATAGGTGGTGCATTGAATCACAGTGATGGTTGTTTTTCTTTGTGTATGCTGCAGTAGGCTGTGAATTGAGTCACAGAAGGTGGGACTTTGTGTGTGTATGTGCAGGTACAAGCTGCAGTTCGAGTCACAGTGATGGGTGTCTCTGTGTGGTGTTATAGGCTGTGTATTGAATCACAGCAAGCCGTATTAGTGTGTGTATGTGTATTTGTGTATGCGTGTGTGTGTGTGATGGTACAGGCTGAACATTGAGTCACTGAGGTGTGCATGTGTGTATGTGGTGCTACAGACTGTTCGTTAGGTCAAACTGAGCCATATCTGTGTGTAGGTGTGTGTGTGTACAGTTATTTGCTGTGCACTGAGTCACAGTGAACCATGTGTGTGTGGGGAGCTGGTATAGTCAGAGCACTGAGTCACAGTTGAATGTGTGGGAGTTGTTTGTGTATGTGTGTATTTGCTGGTGTAGACTGTGCATTGAGTCACAGTGAGTAGTGCGGTGTGTGTGTGCTGTGATGGTGTGGACTGTGGTTTTATCCACTTTGACCTGAACGGCTGTGTGTGTTTGTGTGTGTGTGTGTGTGCTGGCACTAGATGACAATTGAGACAGAGTGGGCTGTGTGTCTGTGTGTGAGCTGGTATAGACTGTATTGAGTCACTGTGAGCTGTGTGTGTATGTGTGCGCTCATATAGGCTGTGCATTGAGTAACAGTGAGTTTGTGTGTTTGTGTGTGTGTGTGCTGGTACAGGAAGCGTTTTCAGTCACAGTCTCGTGTGTGTGTGTGTGCATGTTAGTTTGTGTGCTGGTATGGGCTTTATGGTGCTGGTATGGGCTTTATTGACTCATGGGTGTGTGTGTGAGTGTGTGGTGATACAGACTGCATTGAGTCACAGTGCTCTGTGTGTGTGTGCTGGTATAGGCGATTTATTGAGTACCAGTGAGCCATGTGTGAGTGCGTGTTGGGGTGTGTGTGTGTGTACTGGTATAGGCTGTGCATTGAGTCACAGTGAGGCCTGCATCTGTGCATGTCTGTGTTTGTGTGTGTGTGTTTGCTGGTATAGGCTGAGCTTTGAATCACTCTGAGGTGTGTGTGCATGTGCTGGTAAAATTGTGCCTTGATTCACTGTGCCATGTGAGTGTGTGTGCACGCTGGTATAGGTTGTGCATTGAGTCAGAGTGGGAGGTGTGTGTGTCTGTGTGTTCTGGTATAGGCTGACAATTGAGGCACACTGAGATCTGTGTGCACATGTGTGTATATGTGTGCTGGTACAGCCTGCTCATTGAGTCATATTGAGTTTTGTGTGTGTGTGTGTGCAGGTAGAAGCAGCACATTGAGTCACAGTGAGGTGTATGTGTGTGATGTTATATGCTATGCACTGATTCATAGGGAGGTTTGTGTCTGTGTGTGTGCACTTTCTGGTATAGGATTTGCATTGAATCACACTGAGCTGTGTTTTTGAGTGTCAGTATATGTGCGTGTGTGGAGGTATGGGCTGTGGATTGACTCACAGTTTGCCGTATGTGCTTCTCTGTGTGTGTATGTCTGCTAGCATATCCTGTGCACTGAGTCACAGGGAGCCTTGTGTGTGTGTGTGTGTGTGTGTGTCCTGGTATAGAGTGTGCATTGATTCACAGTCAGCCATGTGTGTGTGTGTGTGAGTGCACTGGTATAGGATGTGCAGTGAGTCAGAGTGATGTGTGTGTGTGTCTGCGTGTTCTGATATAGGCTGACCATTGTGTAACATTGAGGGTGTGTGTGTGTGTGTGCTGGTATAGGCTGCATATTTTGTCACAGTGAAGTGTGTGTGTGTGTATGTGTAGGTACAGGCTGTGCATTGAGTCACAGTGTGGGGTGTGTGTGTGATGTTATATTCTGTGCACTAGGACACAGTGAGCCGTGTGTGTGTGCTGGTATAATCTGAACATTGAGTCACAGTGTGGTGTGGTGTGTGTGCCTTTGCTGGTATGGACTGTGCATTGAATCCCAGCCCTGTGTTAGTGTTTGTGTATTTGGTGCTGTAGAGTCTGCATGAGTCACAGTAAGATGTGTGTGTGTACTGCTATAGGCTGTACACTGAGCCATATTAAGGTGTGTTTCTGTGTGTGTGTGTGCGGGTATAGGCTATGCATTGACTCACATTGAGCCATGTGTTTGTATGTGCTACTATACACTGTTCATTGAGTCTCAGTGAGCCATTGTTGTGTGTGTCTGTTTACTTGTATGGGCTTGGCATTGAGTCTCAGACAGGTGTGTGTGTGTGTCTGTGTGTCTGTGTGGTGGTATAAACTGCAATGAGTCACACGGCGGTGTGTGTGAGAGTGTGTGTGTGTGCAGGTACAGGCTGGTATTGAACCACAGTGAGGCGTGTGTGTGCGTGTGTGTTTGTGTGTGCTGGAATAGGCAGAGCATTGAGTCTCAGGTGTGTGTATGTGTGTGTGTATGCTGGTATGGTCTCTGCATTGATTCACTAAGGTGTGTTGTGTGTGTATGTACATGGAGCTGAAGACTGTACACTGATTCACACTGAGCTGTGTGTGTATGTGTGTGTGTGTGTGATGGTATGGGCTTGGCATTGAGTCACTGAGGTGTGTGTTTGTGTGTGTATACCTGGAACTACAGACTGTGCACTGATTCACAATGAGCCATGTGTGAATGTGTGTATGTGATAGTATAGGGTGTGCATAGAGTCACAAAGAGCCGTGCATATGTGTCTTTGCATGGATGTTGTGGTATAGGGTCTTCATTGTGTCACAGTGACTGTGCGTGTGTGTGTGTGTGTGTGTTTGTGATGGTATAGTACATGCATTGAATCAGAGAGAGCCATGCATGTGTCTCTGTGTGTGTGTGCTGGCATAGGCATTACATTGAGTCACAGTGAGCCATGTGTTTGTATGTTGGTGTAGACTCTGCATTGAGTCACAGTAAGCCTTGTGTGTGTGCCAGTACAGGTTGTGCATTGAGTCAGTGAGTCATATGTGTGTGTGTGTTTGTGTGTGTGTGTGCTTGTTTAGACAGTGCATTGAGTCCAATGAGCAGTATATGTTTGTGTGTGTGTGTGTGTGCTGTTAGGTAATGTGCATTGAGTCACAGTAGCTCTGTGTGTGTTTTTGAATACCTCTGGGCTGGCATAGGCTGAGAATTGAGTCACAGTGTGGTGTGTGTGTGAGTGTTCATGTGTGTGCAAGTATAGGCTGGACATTGAAGCACAGTGAGCTCTGTGTGTTTGTGTGTGTGCTGATATAGGCTGCACATTCAGTTACAGTGAGCTGTGTGTGTATGTGAGTGTGCTTGTAGAAGCTGCACACTGGTTAACAGTGAGGTGTGTATGAGTGTGTGTGTGTGCTGTTACATACTGGGCATTCAGTCACAGTTTGCTGTGTGTGTGTGTGCATGCATGTGTGCTTTTGTAGGCTGTGCCTTGATTCACATTGAACTGTGAGTGTGGGTGTGTGGATGTCTGCTGGTATACATTTTGCATTGTTTCACAATGAGCTGTGTGTGTGTGTGTGTGTGTGTGTTCTGGTATGAGATGTACATTGAGATACAGTGAGCCGTGCATGTGTGTGGCTGTGTGTGTGTGTGTGTGTGCTGCTAGAGGCTGGGCATTGTGTAACACTGAGCTATGTGTTTCTGTGTGTCACTCTATAGACTGTGCATTGAGTCTGTGTGTGTGCATGCATGTGTGCTGGTATAGGCTATGCATTGATTCACATTGAGTTAGTGTGTGGTTGTGCATGTTGTGTGGCTATATGTTTTGCATTGATTCACTGTGAGCTGTGTGTGTGTGAGTGTGCATGTGTGTGAACATATAGGCTGGACATTGAGTCACAGTGAGGTGTGTGTGTGAGTTTGTGTTTATGTGCAGTGGTAAAAGCCACGCAATGAGAACCAGTGATGTTTGTGTCTGATAGTGTGTGTCTTTTCAGGTTTATGCTGGGCATTGAGTCACAGTGAGCCGTGTGTGTGTGTGCATGTGTGTGTTTGTGTGCTGGTATAGGCTGTGCATTGAGTCACAGTGAGGTGTGTGTGTCTGTTCAGGTGTACACTGGGCATTGAGTCTCAGCTTTGTATGTCTGTGTGTGTGTGCTGAGATAGGCTGTGCATTGAGTCACAGTGACATGTGTGTCAGTGTCTGTGTGAGTGTGTATTCAGACACAGTGAGGTTTGAGTGTGAGTGTGTGTGTGCTGTTAGAGACTGTGGATTGAGTATCAGTGAGCCATGTTTGTTTTTGTGTGTGTGCATGCATGTGTTCTGTTATAAGCTGTGCACTGAGTCACATTGCCGTATTTTTGTGTGTGTGTGTATGCCTGTTGATATAGGCTATGCATTGAGTCACAGTGCTCCGTTAGTGTCTGTGAGGGTTTGTTGGTATAGGCTGTGCACAGGGTCCCAGTGAGCCATCTGTGTGTGTGTGTCTGTGCAAATATGGACAGTGCATTGAGTCACAGTGAGTCATGTGTGTCTCTGGGTGTGTGTGTGTCCACATGTGCTGTGTTCGGTTGCGTGTTTTGTCACAGTAAGCCATGTGTGATTATGTGCTGGTATAGACTGTGAACTGAGTCACGGCCATGTGTGTGTGTGTGTGTGTGTGTGTGTGTGTGTATGCATGCAGACTAGGCTATGCATTGACTCATAGTGAGCTGTTTATGTGTTTGTGATGGTATAGGCTGTCAATTGATTCACAGTGAGCTGTTTGCGTGTGCATGTGCTGATATACTTTGAGCATTGAGTCACAGTTTGGCTGTGAGTTTGTTTTGCCGGTACAAGATGTACACCGAGTTACAGTGAGCCGTAGGTGTCTGTGGCTTTGTGTGTATGTGTGTGCCTATATAGTTGGTGCAGTAAGTCACAGTGAGCTGTGAGTGTGGGTGTGATGCTAGTATAGACTGTGAACTGAGTCACAGAGAACCATGTGTGTGTGTGTGTGTGTGTGTTGTTTGCTTCAAGTTAATGTGCATTAACTCTGTGTGTGTTTGTGAGCTCTGTGTGTGTTTGTGAATACCTCTGGGCTGGTATAGGCTGAGCTTTGAGTCATAGTGAGGTGTGTGTGTGAGTGTGCGTGTGTGTGCAAGTATAGGCTGGGCATTGAGTCACAGTGAGCTGTGTGTTTTCGTGTGTGTGCTGGTATAGGCTGCGCATTCAGTCACAGTGAGCCATGTGTATGTGTGAGTGCTCTTGTAGAGGCTGCACATTGAATCACAGTGAGGTGTGTGTGTGATTGCGTGTGTGTGCTGTTCCATTCTGTGCATTCTGTCACAGTTAGCCATGTGTGTGTGTGCATTTGTGTGTGATTTTATAAGCTGTGCATTGATTCACATTGAACTGTGTGTGTGGGTGTGTGCTGGTGTATGCTTTGCATTTTTCACAGTCATCTGGGGGTATGTGTGTCTGTGTGTTGTGCTACAGGCTGAGCATTGTGTCACAGTGAAGTGTGTTTGTGGGAGTGTGCATGTGTCTGCATCTAAAGGCTGGCTATTAGTCACAGTGTGCCTTGTGTGTTTGTGTATGTTTCTGTACTGGTATAGGCTGTGCATTCATTCACAGTGAGGTGTGTTTGTGTGTCTGTCCTGGCGTAGGCTGGTTATTGGGTGACAGTGAGCCATGTGTGTGTGTGTGCTTGTAAAATCTGTGAACTGAGTCATGGCCATGTTTGTGTGTGTGAATGCTGGTATAGTTTATGCATTGACACATAGTGATACACGTGTGTGTTTCGTGATGGTATAAGCCATGCACTGAGTGTGAGTGAGCTGTTTTCATGTGTGCATGCTGGTATATTCTGAACTTTGAGTCACAGTGTGGTGTGTGGCCGTGTATGTGTGTGTGTGTGTGTGTGTGTGTGTTCCGGTATAAGATGTACATTGAGATACAGTGAGCCGTGCATATGTGTGGCTGTGTGTGTGGGTGTGTGTGTGTGCTGCTAGAGGCTGCGCATTGTGTAACACGGAGCCATGGGTGTGTTGTGTGTTGGTGGGCTTTCATTGATTCAATGGGTGTGTGTGTCTGTGTTTGTTGTGCTAAAGACTGCATTGAGTCACAGTGAGTCGTGTGTTTGTGTGCTGGTATAGACGATTGATTGAGTCACGGTCAGCCATGTGTGTGTGCATGTTGGTATGTGTGTGTGTTCTTCTATAGGTTGTGCATTGAGTCACAGTGAACCCTGTATCTGTGCAGGTGTGTATGTGTGGTGCTGGTATAGGCTGTGCATTGAGTGACACTGAGGTGTGTGTGTATGCTTGTGTGTTTTGGTATACATTGTACATTGAGTCACAGTGTTGTGTGTTTGTGTGCACGCTGGTATAGTCTGTGCATTGAGTCACAGTGATGTGTGTGTGTCTGCGTGTTCTGGTATAGGCTGACCATTGTGTCACATTGAGGTGTGTGTGTGTGCTGGCATAGGCTGCACTTTTTGTCACAGTGAGGTGTGTGTGTGTGTATGTGTAGGTACAGGCTGTGCATTGAGTCACAGTGTGGGGGGGTGTGTGATGTTATATGCTGTGCACTAGGACACAGTGAGCCATGTGTGTGTGCTGGTATAATCTGACCATTGAGTCGCAGTGTGGTGTGGTGTGTGTGCCTTTGCTGGTATGGATTGTGCATTGAATCCCAGCCCTGTGTTAAAGTTTGTGTATTTGGTGCTGTAGAGTCTGCATGAGTCACAGTAAGGTGTGTGTGTGTCCTGCTATAGGCTGAGAATTGAGTAACACCTAGGTGAGTGTATGTGTATGGGTATGCTGATAAGGGATTTGCATTGAATCAGTGAGCAGTGTGTGTGTGTGTGTACTGCTATAGGCTGTGCACTGAGCCACATTAAGGTGTGTTTCTGTGTATGTGTGTGTGGGTATAGGCTATGCATTGACTCACATTGAGCCATGTGTTTGTATGTGCTAGTATACACTGTTCATTGAGTCTCAGTGAACCATGGTTGTGTGTGTCTGTTTACTTGTATGGGCTTGGCATTGAGTCACAGTGAGGTGTGTGTGTGTGTGTGTGTGTCTGTGTGGTGGTATAAGCTGCATTGAGTCACATGGCGTGGTGTGTGAGAGTGTGTGTGTGTGCGGGTACAGGCTGGTATTGAATCACAGTGAGCTGTGTGTGTGTGTGTGTGTGTGCTGCAATAGGCAGAGCATTGAGTCTCAGGTGTGTGTATGTGTGTGTGTATGTTGGTATGGTCTCTGCATTAATTCACTAAGGTGTGTTGTGTGTGTATGTACATGGAGCTGAAGACCGTATACTGATTCACAGTGAGCTGTGTGTGTATGTGTGTGTGTGTGTGATGGTATGGGCTTTTCATTGAATCACTGAGGTGTGTGTCTGTGTGTGTATACCTGGAACTACAGACTGTGCACTGATTCACAACGAGCCATGTGTGAATGTGTGTATGTGATAGTATAGGGTGTGCATAGAGTCACAAAGAGCCGTGCATATGTGTCTTTGCATGGGTGTTGTGGTATAGGCTGTGTACTGTGGCACAGTGACTGTGCGTGTGTGTGTGTGTTTGTGTTTGTGATGGTATAGTACATGCATTGAATAAGAGAGAGCCATGCATGTGTCTCTGTGTGTGTGTGCTGGCATAGGCATTACATTGCATCACAGTGAGCCATGTGTTTGTATGCTGGTGTAGACTCTGCCTTGAGTCACAGTAAGCCTTTTGTGTGTGCCAGTACAGGCTATGCATTGAGTCAGTGAGTCATATATGTGTGTGTGTGTGTGTGTTTGTGTGCTGGTATGTGTAGTGCATTGAGTTCAAGAGAGCCGTGTATGTTTGTGTGTGTGTGTGTGTGTGTGTGCTGCTATAGGTGGTTCCCTGAGTCACAGTCAGGTATGTGTGAGTGTGTGTTTGTGTGTTCTTGTATAGGCTGTGCATTAATCCACAGTGAGCCATGTGTGTATGCTGGTATAGTAGGTGCATTGAGTCACAGTGATGGTTATGTTTGTGTGTGTGTGTGTGCTGCAGTAGGCTGTGAATTGAGTCACAGAAGGTGGGTCTTTGTGTGTGTATGTGCAGGTATAGGCTGCGGTTTGAGTCAGAGAGATGGGTGTCTCTGTGTTGTGTAATAGGCTGTGCATTGAATCACAGCAAGCCGTATTTTTGTGTGTATGTGTATTTTTGTATGTGTGTGTGTGTGTGTGATGGTACAGGCTGAACACTGAGTCACTGAGGTGTTCATGTGTGTATGTGGTGCTACAGACTCTTCGTTAGGTCAAACTGAGCCATATGTGTGTGTATGTTTGTGTGTGTGTACAGTTATTGGCTCTGCATTGAGTCATGGTGAACCATGTGTGTGTGGGGAGCTGGTATAGTCACAGCACTGAGTCACAGTTAAATGCGTAGGAGATGTGTGTGTATGTGTGTGTGTGTATTTGCTGGTGTATACTGTGCATTGAGTCACAGTTAGTAGTGCAGTGTGTGTGTGTCTGTGATGGTGTGGACTGTGTTTTTATCCACTTTGACATGAACGAGTGTGTGTGTGTGTATCTGTGTGTGTGTGTGTGTGTGCTAGCACTGAATGACCATTGAGACAGAGGGGGCTCTGTGTGTGTCTGTGTGTGTGCTGGTATAGACTCTGTATTGATTCACTGTGAGCTGTGTGTTTAAGTGTTTGCTCGTATAGGCAGTGCATTGAGTCTCAGTGAGGTGTTTCTGTGTGTGTGTGCTGGTACAGAAAGCTTTTTCAGTCACAGTCAGGTGTGTGTGTGTGTGCATGTGATTTTGTGTGCTGGTATGGGCTTTATTGTGCTGGTATGGGTTTTATTGAGTAATGGGTGTGTGTGTGAGTGTGTGGTGATACAGACTTCATTGATTCACAGCGAGCTGTGTGTGTGTGTCCTGGTATAGGTGATTGACTGAGTATCAGTGAGCCATGTGTGACTGCGTGTTGGTGTGTGTGTGTGTTCTTGTATAGGCTGTGCATTGATTCACAGTGAGCCAAGTGTGTATGCTGTCATAGGAGGTGCATTGAGTCACAGTGATGGTTGTGTTTGTGTGTGTGTGTTTGTGCTGCAGTAGGCTGTGAATTGAGTACCAGAAGGTGGGTCTTTGTGTGTGTATGTGCAGCTACAGGCTGCGGTTTGAGTTAGAGTGATGGGTGTCTCTGTGTGGTGTTATAGGCTGTGCATTGAATCACAGTGAGCCGTGTGTGTGTGTGTGTGCTGGAATAGGCAGAGCATTGAGTCTCAGGTGTGTGTATGTGTGTGTGTATGCTGGTATGGTCTCTGCATTGATTCACTAAGGTGTGTTGTGTGTGTATGTACATGGAGCTGAAGACTGTACACTGATTCACACTGAGCTGTGTGTGTATGTGTGTGTGATGGTATGGGCTTGGCATTGAGTCACTGAGGTGTGTGTTTGTGTGTGTATACCTGGAACTACAGACTGTGCACTGATTCACAATGAGCCATGTGTGAATGTGTGTATGTGATAGTATAGGGTGTGCATAGAGTCACAAAGAGCCGTGCATATGTGTCTTTGCATGGGTGTTGTGGTATAGGGTCTTCATTGTGTCACAGTGACTGTGCGTGTGTGTGTGTGTGTGTGTTTGTGATGGTATAGTACATGCATTGAATCAGAGAGAGCCATGCATGTGTCTCTGTGTGTGTGTGCTGGCATAGGCATTACATTGAGTCACAGTGAGCCATGTGTTTGTATGTTGGTGTAGACTCTGCATTGAGTCACAGTAAGCCTTGTGTGTGTGCCAGTACAGGTTGTGCATTGAGTCAGTGAGTCATATGTGTGTGTGTGTTTGTGTGTGTGTGTGCTTGTTTAGACAGTGCATTGAGTCCAATGAGCAGTGTATGTTTGTGTGTGTGTGCTGTTAGGTAATGTGCATTGAGTCACAGTAGCTCTGTGTGTGTTTTTGAATACCTCTGGGCTGGCATAGGCTGAGAATTGAGTCACAGTGTGGTGTGTGTGTGAGTGTTCATGTGTGTGCAAGTATAGGCTGGACATTGAAGCACAGTGAGCTGTGTGTGTTTGTGTGTGTGCTGATATAGGCTGCACATTCAGTTACAGTGAGCTGTGTGTGTATGTGAGTGTGCTTGTAGAAGCTGCACACTGGTTAACAGTGAGGTGTGTATGAGTGTGTGTGTGTGCTGTTACATACTGGGCATTCAGTCACAGTTTGCTGTGTGTGTGTGTGCATGCATGTGTGCTTTTGTAGGCTGTGCCTTGATTCACATTGAACTGTGAGTGTGGGTGTGTGGATGTCTGCTGGTATACATTTTGCATTGTTTCACAATGAGCTGTGTGTGTGTGTGTGTGTGTGTGTGTTCTGGTATGAGATGTACATTGAGATACAGTGAGCCGTGCATGTGTGTGGCTGTGTGTGTGTGTGTGTGTGCTGGTAGAGGCTGGGCATTGTGTAACACTGAGCTATGTGTTTCTGTGTGTCACTCTATAGACTGTGCATTGAGTCTGTGTGTGTGCATGCATGTGTGCTGGTATAGGCTATGCATTGATTCACATTGAGTTAGTGTGTGGTTGTGCATGTTGTGTGGCTATATGTTTTGCATTGATTCACTGTGAGCTGTGTGTGTGTGAGTGTGCATGTGTGTGAACATATAGGCTGGACATTGAGTCACAGTGAGGTGTGTGTGTGAGTTTGTGTTTATGTGCAGTGGTAAAAGCCACGCAATGAGAACCAGTGATGTTTGTGTCTGATAGTGTGTGTCTTTTCAGGTTTATGCTGGGCATTGAGTCACAGTGAGCCGTGTGTGTGTGTGCATGTGTGTGTTTGTGTGCTGGTATAGGCTGTGCATTGAGTCACAGTGAGGTGTGTGTGTCTGTTCAGGTGTACACTGGGCATTGAGTCTCAGCTTTGTATGTCTGTGTGTGTGTGCTGAGATAGGCTGTGCATTGAGTCACAGTGACATGTGTGTCAGTGTCTGTGTGAGTGTGTATTCAGACACAGTGAGGTTTGAGTGTGAGTGTGTGTGTGCTGTTAGAGACTGTGGATTGAGTATCAGTGAGCCATGTTTGTTTTTGTGTGTGTGCATGCATGTGTTCTGTTATAAGCTGTGCACTGAGTCACATTGCCGTATTTTTGTGTGTGTGTGTGTATGCCTGTTGATATAGGCTATGCATTGAGTCACAGTGCTCCGTTAGTGTCTGTGAGGGTTTGTTGGTATAGGCTGTGCACAGGGTCCCAGTGAGCCATCTGTGTGTGTGTGTCTGTGCAAATATGGACAGTGCATTGAGTCACAGTGAGTCATGTGTGTCTCTGGGTGTGTGTGTGTCCACATGTGCTGTGTTCGGTTGCGTGTTTTGTCACAGTAAGCCATGTGTGATTATGTGCTGGTATAGACTGTGAACTGAGTCACGGCCATGTGTGTGTGTGTGTGTGTGTGTGTATGCATGCAGACTAGGCTATGCATTGACTCATAGTGAGCTGTTTATGTGTTTGTGATGGTATAGGCTGTCAATTGATTCACAGTGAGCTGTTTGTGTGTGCATGTGCTGATATACTTTGAGCATTGAGTCACAGTTTGGCTGTGAGTTTGTTTTGCCGGTACAAGATGTACACCGAGTTACAGTGAGCCATAGGTGTCTGTGGCTTTGTGTGTATGTGTGTGCCTATATAGGTGGTGCAGTAAGTCACAGTGAGCTGTGAGTGTGGGTGTGATGCTAGTATAGACTGTGAACTGAGTCACAGAGAACCATGTGTGTGTGTGTGTATGTGTGTTGTTTGCTTCAAGTTAATGTGCATTGAGTCACAGTGAGCTCTGTGTGTGTTTGTGAATACCTCTGGGCTGGTATAGGCTGAGCATTGAGTCATAGTGAGGTGTGTGTGTGAGTGTGCGTGTGTGTGCAAGTATAGGCTGGGCATTGAGTCACAGTGAGCTGTGTGTTTTCGTGTGTGTGCTGGTATAGGCTGCGCATTCAGTCACAGTGAGCCATGTGTATGTGTGAGTGCTCTTGTAGAGGCTGCACATTGAATCACAGTGAGGTGTGTGTGTGATTGTGTGTGTGTGCTGTTCCATTCTGTGCATTCTGTCACAGTTAGCCGTGTGTGTGTGTGCATTTGTGTGTGATTTTATAAGCTGTGCATTGATTCACATTGAACTGTGTGTGTGGGTGTGTGCTGGTGTATGCTTTGCATTTTTCACAGTCATCTGGGGGTATGTGTGTCTGTGTGTTGTGCTACAGGCTGAGCATTGTGTCACAGTGAAGTGTGTTTGTGGGAGTGTGCATGTGTCTGCATCTAAAGGCTGGCTATTAGTCACAGTGTGCCTTGTGTGTTTGTGTATGTTTCTGTACTGGTATAGGCTGTGCATTCATTCACAGTGAGGTGTGTTTGTGTGTCTGTCCTGGCGTAGGCTGGTTATTGGGTGACAGTGAGCCATGTGTGTGTGTGTGCTTGTAAAATCTGTGAACTGAGTCATGGCCATGTTTGTGTGTGTGAATGCTGGTATAGTTTATGCATTGACACATAGTGATACACGTGTGTGTTTCGTGATGGTATAAGCCATGCACTGAGTGTGAGTGAGCTGTTTTCATGTGTGCATGCTGGTATATTCTGAACTTTGAGTCACAGTGTGGTGTGTGGCCGTGTGTGTGTGTGTGTGTGTGTTCCGGTATAAGATGTACATTGAGATACAGTGAGCCGTGCATATGTGTGGCTGTGTGTGTGGGTGTGTGTGTGTGCTGCTAGAGGCTGCGCATTGTGTAACACGGAGCCATGGGTGTGTTGTGTGTTGGTGGGCTTTCATTGATTCAATGGGTGTGTGTGTCTGTGTTTGTTGTGCTAAAGACTGCATTGAGTCACAGTGAGTCGTGTGTGTGTGTGCTGGTATAGACGATTGATTGAGTCACGGTCAGCCATGTGTGTGTGCATGTTGGTATGTGTGTTTGTTCTTCTATAGGTTGTGCATTGAGTCACAGCGAACCCTGTATCTGTGCAGGTGTGTATGTGTGGTGCTGGTATAGGCTGTGCATTGAGTGACACTGAGGTGTGTGTGTATGCTTGTGTGTTTTGGTATACATTGTACATTGAGTCACAGTGCTGTGTGTTTGTGTGCACGCTGGTATAGTCTGTGCATTGAGTCACAGTGATGTGTGTGTGTCTGCGTGTTCTGGTATAGGCTGACCATTGTGTCACATTGAGGTGTGTGTGTGTGCTGGCATAGGCTGCACTTTTTGTCACAGTGAGGTGTGTGTGTGTGTATGTGTAGGTAGAGGCTGTGCATTGAGTCACAGTGTGGGGTGTGTGTGTGATGTTATATGCTGTGCACTAGGACACAGTGATCCATGTGTGTGTGCTGGTATAATCTGACCATTGAGTCACAGTGTGGTGTGGTGTGTGTGCCTTTGCTGGTATGGATTGTGCATTGAATCCCAGCCCTGTGTTAATGTTTGTGTATTTGGTGCTGTAGAGTCTGCATGAGTCACAGTAAGGTGTGTGTGTGTGCTGCTATAGGCTGAGAATTGAGTAACACCTAGGTGAGTGTATGTGTATGTGTATGCTGATAAGGGATTTGCATTGAATCAGTGAGTGGTGTGTGTGTGTGTGTACTGCTATAGGCTGTGCGCTGAGCCACATTAAGGTGTGTTTCTGTGTATGTGTGTGTGGGTATAGGCTATGCATTGACTCACATTGAGCCATGTGTTTGTATGTGCTAGTATACACTGTTCATTGAGTCTCAGTGAACCATGGTTGTGTGTGTCTGTTTACTTGTATGGGCTTGGCATTGAGTCACAGTGAGGTGTGTGTGTGTGTCTGTGTGTCTGTGTGGTATAAGCTGCATTGAGTCACACGGCGTGGTGTGTGAGAGTGTGTGTGTGTGCAGGTACAGGCTGGTATTGAATCACAGTGAGCTGTGTGTGTGTGTGCTGCAATAGGCAGAGCATTGAGTCTCAGGTGTGTGTATGTGTGTGTGTATGTTGGTATGGTCTCTGCATTAATTCACTAAGGTGTGTTGTGTGTGTATGTACATGGAGCTGAAGACCGTATACTGATTCACAATGAGCTGTGTGTGTATGTGTGTGTGTGTGTGATGGTATGGGCTTTTCATTGAATCACTGAGGTGTGTGTCTGTGTGTGTATACCTGGAACTACAGACTGTGCACTGATTCACAACGAGCCATGTGTGAATGTGTGTATGTGATAGTATAGGGTGTGCATAGAGTCACAAAGAGCCGTGCATATGTGTCTTTGCATGGGTGTTGTGGTATAGGCTGTGTACTGTGGCACAGTGACTGTGCGTGTGTGTGTGTGTTTGTGTTTGTGATGGTATAGTGCGTGCATTGAATAAGAGAGAGCCATGCATGTGTCTCTGTGTGTGTGTGCTGTCATAGGCATTACATTGCATCACAGTGAGCCATGTGTTTGTATGCTGGTGTAGACTCTGCCTTGAGTCACAGTAAGCCTTGTGTGTGTGCCAGTACAGGCTATGCATTGAGTCAGTGAGTCATATCTGTGTGTGTGTGTGTGTTTGTGTGCTGGTATGTGCAGTGCATTGAGTTCAAGAGAGCCGTGTATGTTTGTGTGTGTGTGTGTGTGTGTGTGCTGCTATAGGTGGTTCCCTGAGTCAGGTATGTGTGAGTGTGTCTTTGTGTGTTCTTGTATAGGCTGTGCATTAATCCACAGTGAACCATGTGTGTATGCTGGTATAGGAGGTACATTGAGTCACAGTGATGGTTATGTTTGTGTGTGTGTGTGCTGCAGTAGGCTGTGAATTGAGTCACAGAAGGTGGGTCTTTGTGTGTGTATGTGCAGGTACAGGCTGCGGTTTGAGTCAGACAGATGGGTGTCTCTGTGTGGTGTAATAGGCTGTGCATTGAATCACAGCGAGCCGTATTAGTGTGTGTATGTGTATTTGTGTATGTGTGTGTGTGTGTGATGGTACAGGCTGAACACTGAGTCACTGAGGTGTTCATGTGTGTATGTGGTGCTACAGACTCTTCGTTAGGTCAAACTGAGCCATATGTGTGTATATGTTTGTGTGTTTGTACAGTTATTGGCTCTGCATTGAGTCATGGTGAACCATGTGTGTGTGGGGAGCTGGTATAGTCACAGCACTGAGTCACAGTTAAATGTGTAGGAGATGTGTGTGTATGTGTGTGTGTGTATTTGCTGGTGTATACTGTGCATTGAGTCACAGTTAGTAGTGCAGTGTGTGTGTGTCTGTGATGGTGTGGACTGTGTTTTTATCCACTTTGACATGAACGAGTGTGTGTGTGTGTATCTCTGTGTGTGTGTGTGTGCTAACACTGAATGACCATTGAGACAGAGGGGGCTCTGTGTGTGTCTGTGTGTGTGCTGGTATAGACTCTGTATTGATTCACTGTGAGCTGTGTGTTTAAGTGTTTGCTCGTATAGGCAGTGCATTGAGTCTCAGTGAGGTGTTTCTGTGTGTGTGTGCTGGTACAGAAAGCTTTTTCAGTCACAGACAGGTGTGTGTGTGTGTGCTGCAGTAGACTGTGAATTGAGTACCAGAAGGTGGGTCTTTGTGTGTGTATGTGCAGGTACAGGCTGCGGTTTGAGTTAGAGTGATGGGTGTCTCTGTGTGGTGTTATAGGCTGTGCATTGAATCACAGTGAGCCGTGTGTGTGTGTGTGTGTGCTGGAATAGGCAGAGCATTGAGTCTCAGGTGTGTGTATGTGTGTGTGTATGCTGGTATGGTCTCTGCATTGATTCACTAAGGTGTGTTGTGTGTGTATGTACATGGAGCTGAACACTGTACACTGATTCACAGTGAGATGTGTGTGTATGTGTGTGTGTGTGTGATGGTATGGGCTTTGCATTGAGTCACTGAGGGGTGTGTCTGTGTGTGTACAACTGGAACTACAGACTGTGCACTGATTCACAATGAGCCATGTGTGAATGTGTGTATGTGATAGTATAGGGTGTGAATAGAGTCACATTGAGCCGTGCATATGTGTCTTTGCATGGGTGTTGTGGTATAGGCTGTGCATTGTGTCACAGTGACTGTGCGTGTGTGTGTGTGTGTGTGTGTGTGTTTGTGATGGTATAGTACGTGCATTGAATCAGAGAGAGCCATGCATGTGTCTCTGTGTGTGTGTGTAGGCATAGGCATTACATTGAGTCACAGTGAGCCATGTGTTTGTATGCTGGTGTAGACTCTGCATTGAGTCAGAGTAAGCCTTGTGTGTGTGCCAGTACAGGCTGTGCATTGAGTCAGTGAGTCATATGTGTGTGTGTGTGTGTGTGTGTGTGCTGGTATAGACAGTGCATTGACTCCAATGAGCCATGTATGTTTGTGTGTGAGTGAGCGTGCTGCTATAGGTGGTTCACTGAGTCACAGTCAGGTATGTGTGAGTGAGTGTTTGTGTGTTCTTGTATAGGTTGTGTATTGATTCACAGTGAGCCCTGTGTGTATGGTGGTATAGGTGGTGCATTGAATCACAGTGATGGTTGTTTTTCTGTGTGTATGCTGCAGTAGGCTGTGAATTGAGTCACAGAAGGTGGGACTTTGTGTGTGTATGTGCAGGTACAAGCTGCAGTTCGAGTCACAGTGATGGGTGTCTCTGTGTGGTGTTATAGGCTGTGTATTGAATCACAGCGAGCCGTATTAGTGTGTGTATGTGTATTTGTGTATGCGTGTGTGTGTGTGATGGTACAGGCTGAACATTGAGTCACTGAGGTGTGCATGTGTGTATGTGGTGCTACAGACTGTTCGTTAGGTCAAACTGAGCCATATCTGTGTGTAGGTGTGTGTGTGTACAGTTATTTGCTGTGCACTGAGTCACAGTGAACCATGTGTGTGTGGGGAGCTGGTATAGTCAGAGCACTGAGTCACAGTTGAATGTGTGGGAGTTGTTTGTGTATGTGTGTATTTGCTGGTGTAGACTGTGCATTGAGTCACAGTGCTCCGTTAGTGTCTGTGAGGGTTTGTTGGTATAGGCTGTGCACAGGGTCCCAGTGAGCCATCTGTGTGTGTGTGTCTGTGCAAATATGGACAGTGCATTGAGTCACAGTGAGTCGTGTGTGTGTGTGCTGGTATAGACGATTGATTGAGTCACGGTCAGCCATGTGTGTGTGCATGTTGGTATGTGTGTGTGTTCTTCTATAGGTTGTGCATTGAGTCACAGCGAACCCTGTATCTGTGCAGGTGTGTATGTGTGGTGCTGGTATAGGCTGTGCATTGAGTGACACTGAGGTGTGTGTGTATGCTTGTGTGTTTTGGTATACATTGTACATTGAGTCACAGTGCTGTGTGTTTGTGTGCACGCTGGTATAGTCTGTGCATTGAGTCACAGTGATGTGTGTGTGTCTGCGTGTTCTGGTATAGGCTGACCATTGTGTCACATTGAGGTGTGTGTGTGTGCTGGCATAGGCTGCACTTTTTGTCACAGTGAGGTGTGTGTGTGTGTATGTGTAGGTAGAGGCTGTGCATTGAGTCACAGTGTGGGGTGTGTGTGTGATGTTATATGCTGTGCACTAGGACACAGTGAGCCATGTGTGTGTGCTGGTATAATCTGACCATTGAGTCACAGTGTGGTGTGGTGTGTGTGCCTTTGCTGGTATGGATTGTGCATTGAATCCCAGCCCTGTGTTAATGTTTGTGTATTTGGTGCTGTAGAGTCTGCATGAGTCACAGTAAGGTGTGTGTGTGTGCTGCTATAGGCTGAGAATTGAGTAACACCTAGGTGAGTGTATGTGTATGTGTATGCTGATAAGGGATTTGCATTGAATCAGTGAGCGGTGTGTGTGTGTGTGTGTACTGCTATAGGCTGTGCACTGAGCCACATTAAGGTGTGTTTCTGTGTATGTGTGTGTGGGTATAGGCTATGCATTGACTCACATTGAGCCATGTGTTTGTATGTGCTAGTATACACTGTTCATTGAGTCTCAGTGAACCATGGTTGTGTGTGTCTGTTTACTTGTATGGGCTTGGCATTGAGTCACAGTGAGGTGTGTGTGTGTGTCTGTGTGGTGGTATAAGCTGCATTGAGTCACACGGCGTGGTGTGTGAGAGTGTGTGTGTGTGCGGGTACAGGCCGGTATTGAATCACAGTGAGCTGTGTGTGTGTGTGTGTGTGCTGCAATAGGCAGAGCATTGAGTCTCAGGTGTGTGTATGTGTGTGTGTATGTTGGTATGGTCTCTGCATTAATTCACTAAGGTGTGTTGTGTGTGTATGTACATGGAGCTGAAGACCGTATACTGATTCACAGTGAGCTCTGTGTGTATGTGTGTGTGTGTGTGATGGTATGGGCTTTGCATTGAGTCACTGAGGGGTGTGTCTGTGTGTGTACAACTGGAACTACAGACTGTGCACTGATTCACAATGAGCCATGTGTGAATGTGTGTATGTGATAGTATAGGGTGTGAATAGAGTCACATTGAGCCGTGCATATGTGTCTTTGCATGGGTGTTGTGGTATAGGCTGTGCATTGTGTCACAGTGACTGTGCGTGTGTGTGTGTGTGTGTGTGTGTGTTTGTGATGGTATAGTACGTGCATTGAATCAGAGAGAGCCATGCATGTGTCTCTGTGTGTGTGTGTTGGCATAGGCATTACATTGAGTCACAGTGAGCCATGTGTTTGTATGCTGGTGTAGACTCTGCATTGAGTCACAGTAAGCCTTGTGTGTGTGCCAGTACAGGCTGTGCATTGAGTCAGTGAGTCATATGTGTGTGTGTGTGTGTGTGTGTGCTGGTATAGACAGTGCATTGACTCCAATGAGCTGTGTAAGTTTGTGTGTGAGTGTGCGTGCTGCTATATGTGGTTCACTGAGTCACAGTCAGGTATGTGTGAGTGAGTGTTTGTGTGTTCTTGTATAGGTTGTGTATTGATTCACAGTGAGCCCTGTGTGTATGGTGGTATAGGTGGTGCATTGAATCACAGTGATGGTTGTTTTTCTGTGTGTATGCTGCAGTAGGCTGTGAATTGAGTCACAGAAGGTGGGACTTTGTGTGTGTATGTGCAGGTACAAGCTGCAGTTCGAGTCACAGTGATGGGTGTCTCTGTGTGGTGTTATAGGCTGTGTATTGAATCACAGCGAGCCGTATTAGTGTGTGTTGTGTATTTGTGTATGCGTGTGTGTGTGTGATGGTACAGGCTGAACATTGAGTCACTGAGGTGTGCATGTGTGTATGTGGTGCTACAGACTGTTCGTTAGGTCAAACTGAGCCATATCTGTGTGTAGGTGTGTGTGTGTACAGTTATTTGCTGTGCACTGAGTCACAGTGAACCATGTGTGTGTGGGGAGCTGGTATAGTCAGAGCACTGAGTCACAGTTGAATGTGTGGGAGTTGTTTGTGTATGTGTGTATTTGCTGGTGTAGACTGTGCATTGAGTCACAGTGAGTAGTGCGGTGTGTGTGTGCTGTGATGGTGTGGACTGTGGTTTTATCCACTTTGACCTGAACGGCTGTGTGTGTTTGTGTGTGTGTGTGTGTGCTGGCACTAGATGACAATTGAGACAGAGTGGGCTGTGTGTCTGTGTGTGAGCTGGTATAGACTGTATTGAGTCACTGTGAGCTGTGTGTGTATGTGTGCGCTCATATAGGCTGTGCATTGAGTAACAGTGAGTTTGTGTGTTTGTGTGTGTGTGTGCTGGTACAGGAAGCGTTTTCAGTCACAGTCTCGTGTGTGTGTGTGTGCATGTGAGTTTGTGTGCTGGTATGGGCTTTATGGTGCTGGTATGGGCTTTATTGACTCATGGGTGTGTGTATGAGTGTGTGGTGATACAGACTGCATTGAGTCACAGTGCGCTGTGTGTGTGTGTGCTGGTATAGGCGATTTATTGAGTACCAGTGAGCCATGTGTGAGTGCGTGTTGGGGTGTGTGTGTGTGTACTGGTATAGGCTGTGCATTGAGTCACAGTGAGGCCTGCATCTGTGCATGTCTGTGTTTGTGTGTGTGTGTTTGCTGGTATAGGCTGAGCTTTGAATCACTCTGAGGTGTGTGTGCATGTGCTGGTAAAATTGTGCCTTGATTCACTGTGCCATGTGAGTGTGTGTGCACGCTGGTATAGGTTGTGCATTGAGTCAGAGTGGGAGGTGTGTGTGTCTGTGTGTTCTGGTATAGGCTGACAATTGAGGCACACTGAGATCTGTGTGCACATGTGTGTATATGTGTGCTGGTACAGCCTGCTCATTGAGTCATATTGAGTTTTGTGTGTGTGTGTGTGCAGGTAGAGGCAGCACATTGAGTCACAGTGAGGTGTATGTGTGTGATGTTATATGCTATGCACTGATTCATAGGGAGGTTTGTGTCTGTGTGTGTGCACTTTCTGGTATAGGATTTGCATTGAATCACACTGAGCTGTGTTTTTGAGTGTCAGTATATGTGCGTGTGTGGAGGTATGGGCTGTGGATTGACTCACAGTTTGCCGTATGTGCTTCTCTGTGTGTGTATGTCTGCTAGCATATCCTGTGCACTGAGTCACAGGGAGCCTTGTGTGTGTGTGTGTGTGTGTGTGTCCTGGTATAGAGTGTGCATTGATTCACAGTCAGCCATGTGTGTGTGTGTGTGAGTGCACTGGTATAGGATGTGCAGTGAGTCAGAGTGATGTGTGTGTGTGTCTGCGTGTTCTGATATAGGCTGACCATTGTGTAACATTGAGGGTGTGTGTGTGTGTGTGCTGGTATAGGCTGCATATTTTGTCACAGTGAAGTGTGTGTGTGTGTATGTGTAGGTACAGGCTGTGCATTGAGTCACAGTGTGGTGTGTGTGTGTGATGTTATATTCTGTGCACTAGGACACAGTGAGCCGTGTGTGTGTGCTGGTATAATCTGAACATTGAGTCACAGTGTGGTGTGGTGTGTGTGCCTTTGCTGGTATGGACTGTGCATTGAATCCCAGCCCTGTGTTAGTGTTTGTGTATTTGGTGCTGTAGAGTCTGCATGAGTCACAGTAAGATGTGTGTGTGTACTGCTATAGGCTGTACACTGAGCCATATTAAGGTGTGTTTCTGTGTGTGTGTGTGCGGGTATAGGCTATGCATTGACTCACATTGAGCCATGTGTTTGTATGTGCTACTATACACTGTTCATTGAGTCTCAGTGAGCCATTGTTGTGTGTGTCTGTTTACTTGTATGGGCTTGGCATTGAGTCTCAGACAGGTGTGTGTGTGTGTCTGTGTGTCTGTGTGGTGGTATAAACTGCATTGAGTCACACGGCGGTGTGTGTGAGAGTGTGTGTGTGTGCAGGTACAGGCTGGTATTGAACCACAGTGAGGCGTGTGTGTGCGTGTGTGTTTGTGTGTGCTGGAATAGGCAGAGCATTGAGTCTCAGGTGTGTGTATGTGTGTGTGTATGCTGGTATGGTCTCTGCATTGATTCACTAAGGTGTGTTGTGTGTGTATGTACATGGAGCTGAAGACTGTACACTGATTCACACTGAGCTGTGTGTGTGTGTGTGTGTGTGTGTGATGGTATGGTCTTGGCATTGAGTCACTGAGGTGTGTGTTTGTGTGTGTATACCTGGAACTACAGACTGTGCACTGATTCACAATGAGCCATGTGTGAATGTGTGTATGTGATAGTATAGGGTGTGCATAGAGTCACAAAGAGCCGTGCATATGTGTCTTTGCATGGGTATTGTGGTATAGGGTCTTCATTGTGTCACAGTGACTGTGCGTGTGTGTGTGTGTGTGTGTTTGTGATGGTATAGTACATGCATTGAATCAGAAAGAGCCATGCATGTGTCTCTGTGTGTGTGTGCTGGCATAGGCATTACATTGAGTCACAGTGAGCCATGTGTTTGTATGTTGGTGTAGACTCTGCATTGAGTCACAGTAAGCCTTGTGTGTGTGCCAGTACAGGTTGTGCATTGAGTCAGTGAGTCATATGTGTGTGTGTGTTTGTGTGTGTGTGTGCTTGTTTAGACAGTGCATTGAGTCCAATGAGCAGTGTATGTTTGTGTGTGTGTGTGTGTGTGCTGTTAGGTAATGTGCATTGAGTCACAGTAGCTCTGTGTGTGTTTTTGAATACCTCTGGGCTGGCATAGGCTGAGAATTGAGTCACAGTGTGGTGTGTGTGTGAGTGTTCATGTGTGTGCAAGTATAGGCTGGACATTGAAGCACAGTGAGCTGTGTGTGTTTGTGTGTGTGTTGATATAGGCGGCACATTCAGTTACAGTGAGCTGTGTGTGTATGTGAGTGTGCTTGTAGAAGCTGCACACTGGTTAACAGTGAGGTGTGCATGAGTGTGTGTGTGTGCTGTTACATACTGGGCATTCAGTCACAGTTTGCTGTGTGTGTGTGTGCATGCATGTGTGCTTTTATAGGCTGTGCCTTGATTCACATTGAACTGTGAGTGTGGGTGTGTGGATGTCTGCTGGTATACATTTTGCATTGTTTCACAATGAGCTGTGTGTGTGTGTGTGTGTGTGTGTGTGTTCTGGTATGAGATGTACATTGAGATACAGTGAGCCGTGCATGTGTGTGGCTGTGTGTGTGTGCTGCTAGAGGCTGGGCATTGTGTAACACTGAGCTATGTGTTTCTGTGTGTCACTCTATAGACTGTGCATTGAGTCTGTGTGTGTGCATGCATGTGTGCTGGTATAGGCTATGCATTGATTCACATTGAGTTAGTGTGTGGTTGTGCATGTTGTGTGGCTATATGTTTTGCATTGATTCACTGTGAGCTGTGTGTGTGTGAGTGTGCATGTGTGTGAACATATAGGCTGGACATTGAGTCACAGTGAGGTGTGTGTGTGAGTTTGTGTTTATGTGCAGTGGTAAAAGCCACGCAATGAGAACCAGTGATGCTTGTGTCTGATAGTGTGTGTCTTTTCAGGTTTATGCTGGGCATTGAGTCACAGTGAGCCGTGTGTGTGTGTGCATGTGTGTGTTTGTGTGCTGGTATAGGCTGTGCATTGAGTCACAGTGAGGTGTGTGTGTCTGTTCAGGTGTACACTGGGCATTGAGTCTCAGCTTTGTATGTCTGTGTGTGTGTGCTGAGATAGGCTGTGCATTGAGTCACAGTGACATGTGTGTCAGTGTCTGTGTGAGTGTGTAATAGTATAGCTTGTGTGTTCAGACACAGTGAGGTTTGAGTGTGAGTGTGTGTGTGCTGTTAGAGACTGTGGATTGAGTATCAGTGAGCCATGTTTGTTTTTGTGTGTGTGCATGCATGTGTTCTGTTATAAGCTGTGCACTGAGTCACATTGCCGTATTTTTGTGTGTGTGTGTATGCCTGTTGATATAGGCTATGCATTGAGTCACAGTGCTCCGTTAGTGTCTGTGAGGGTTTGTTGGTATAGGCTGTGCACAGGGTCCCAGTGAGCCATCTGTGTGTGTGTGTCTGTGCAAATATGGACAGTGCATTGAGTCACAGTGAGTCATGTGTGTCTCTGGGTGTGTGTGTGTCCACATGTGCTGTGTTCGGTTGCGTGTTTTGTCACAGTAAGCCATGTGTGATTATGTGCTGGTATAGACTGTGAACTGAGTCACGGCCATGTGTGTGTGTGTGTGTGTGTGTGTGTGTGTATGCATGCAGACTAGGCTATGCATTGACTCATAGTGAGCTGTTTATGTGTTTGTGATGGTATAGGCTGTCAATTGATTCACAGTGAGCTGTTTGTGTGTGCATGTGCTGATATACTTTGAGCATTGAGTCACAGTTTGGCTGTGAGTTTGTTTTGCCGGTACAAGATGTACACCGAGTTACAGTGAGCCGTAGGTGTCTGTGGCTTTGTGTGTATGTGTGTGCCTATATAGGTGGTGCAGTAAGTCACAGTGAGCTGTGAGTGTGGGTGTGATGCTAGTATAGACTGTGAACTGAGTCACAGAGAACCATGTGTGTGTGTGTGTGTGTGTTGTTTGCTTCAAGTTAATGTGCATTGAGTCACAGTGAGCTCTGTGTGTGTTTGTGAATACCTCTGGGCTGGTATAGGCTGAGCATTGAGTCACAGTGAGGTGTGTGTGTGAGTGTGCGTGTGTGTGCAAGTATAGGCTGGGCATTGAATCACAGTGAGCTGTGTGTTTTCGTGTGTGTGCTGGTATAGGCTGCGCATTCAGTCACAGTGAGCCATGTGTATGTGTGAGTGCTCTTGTAGAGGCTGCACATTGAATCACAGTGAGGTGTGTGTGTGATTGTGTGTGTGTGCTGTTCCATTCTGTGCATTCTGTCACAGTTAGCCATGTGTGTGTGTGCATTTGTGTGTGATTTTATAAGCTGTGCATTGATTCACATTGAACTGTGTGTGTGGGTGTGTGCTGGTGTATGCTTTGCATTTTTCACAGTCATCTGGGGGTATGTGTGTCTGTGTGTTGTGCTACAGGCTGAGCATTGTGTCACAGTGAAGTGTGTTTGTGGGAGTGTGCATGTGTCTGCATCTAAAGGCTGGCTATTAGTCACAGTGTGCCTTGTGTGTTTGTGTATGTTTCTGTACTGGTATAGGCTGTGCATTCATTCACAGTGAGGTGTGTTTGTGTGTCTGTCCTGGCGTAGGCTGGTTATTGGGTGACAGTGAGCCATGTGTGTGTGTGTGCTTGTAAAATCTGTGAACTGAGTCATGGCCATGTTTGTGTGTGTGAATGCTGGTATAGTTTATGCATTGACACATAGTGATACACGTGTGTGTTTCGTGATGGTATAAGCCATGCACTGAGTGTGAGTGAGCTGTTTTCATGTGTGCATGCTGGTATATTCTGAACTTTGAGTCACAGTGTGGTGTGTGGCCGTGTGTGTGTGTGTGTGTGTGTTCCGGTATAAGATGTACATTGAGATACAGTGAGCCGTGCATATGTGTGGCTGTGTGTGTGGGTGTGTGTGTGTGCTGCTAGAGGCTGCGCATTGTGTAACACGGAGCCATGGGTGTGTTGTGTGTTGGTGGGCTTTCATTGATTCAATGGGTGTGTGTGTCTGTGTTTGTTGTGCTAAAGACTGCATTGAGTCACAGTGAGTCGTGTGTGTGTGTGCTGGTATAGACGATTGATTGAGTCACGGTCAGCCATGTGTGTGTGCATGTTGGTATGTGTGTTTGTTCTTCTATAGGTTGTGCATTGAGTCACAGCGAACCCTGTATCTGTGCAGGTGTGTATGTGTGGTGCTGGTATAGGCTGTGCATTGAGTGACACTGAGGTGTGTGTGTATGCTTGTGTGTTTTGGTATACATTGTACATTGAGTCACAGTGCTGTGTGTTTGTGTGCATGCTGGTATAGTCTGTGCATTGAGTCACAGTGATGTGTGTGTGTCTGCGTGTTCTGGTATAGGCTGACCATTGTGTCACATTGAGGTGTGTGTGTGTGCTGGCATAGGCTGCACTTTTTGTCACAGTGAGGTGTGTGTGTGTGTATGTGTAGGTACAGGCTGTGCATTGAGTCACAGTGTGGGGTGTGTGTGTGATGTTATATGCTGTGCACTAGGACACAGTGAGCCATGTGTGTGTGCTGGTATAATCTGACCATTGAGTCACAGTGTGGTGTGGTGTGTGTGCCTTTGCTGGTATGGATTGTGCATTGAATCCCAGCCCTGTGTTAATGTTTGTGTATTTGGTGCTGTAGAGTCTGCATGAGTCACAGTAAGGTGTGTGTGTGTGCTGCTATAGGCTGAGAATTGAGTAACACCTAGGTGAGTGTATGTGTATGTGTATGCTGATAAGGGATTTGCATTGAATCAGTGAGCGGTGTGTGTGTGTGTGTACTGCTATAGGCTGTGCGCTGAGCCACATTAAGGTGTGTTTCTGTGTATGTGTGTGTGGGTATAGGCTATGCATTGACTCACATTGAGCCATGTGTTTGTATGTGCTAGTATACACTGTTCATTGAGTCTCAGTGAACCATGGTTGTGTGTGTCTGTTTACTTGTATGGGCTTGGCATTGAGTCACAGTGAGGTGTGTGTGTGTGTCTGTGTGGTGGTATAAGCTGCATTGAGTCACACGGCGTGGTGTGTGAGAGTGTGTGTGTGTGCGGGTACAGGCTGGTATTGAATCACAGTGAGCTGTGTGTGTGTGTGTGTGTGCTGCAATAGGCAGAGCATTGAGTCTCAGGTGTGTGTATATGTGTGTGTATGTTGGTATGGTCTCTGCATTAATTCACTAAGGTGTGTTGTGTGTGTATGTACATGGAGCTGAAGACCGTATACTGATTCACAGTGAGCTGTGTGTGTATGTGTGTGTGTGTGTGATGGTATGGGCTTTTCATTGAATCACTGAGGTGTGTGTCTGTGTGTGTATACCTGGAACTACAGACTGTGCACTGATTCACAACGAGCCATGTGTGAATGTGTGTATGTGATAGTATAGGGTGTGCATAGAGTCACAAAGAGCCGTGCATATGTGTCTTTGCATGGGTGTTGTGGTATAGGCTGTGTACTGTGGCACAGTGACTGTGCGTGTGTGTGTGTGTTTGTGTTTGTGATGGTATAGTGCGTGCATTGAATAAGAGAGAGCCATGCATGTGTCTCTTTGTGTGTGTGCTGGCATAGGCATTACATTGCATCACAGTGAGCCATGTGTTTGTATGCTGGTGTAGACTCTGCCTTGAGTCACAGTAAGCCTTGTGTGTGTGCCAGTACAGGCTATGCATTGAGTCAGTGAGTCATATGTGTGTGTGTGTGTGTGTGTGTTTGTGTGCTGGTATGTGCAGTACATTGAGTTCAAGAGAGCCGTGTATGTTTGTGTGTGTGTGTGTGTGTGTGTGCTGCTATAGGTGGTTCCCTGAGTCACAGTCAGGTATGTGTGAGTGTGTGTTTGTGTGTTCTTGTATAGGCTGTGCATTAATCCACAGTGAGCCATGTGTGTATGCTGGTATAGTAGGTGCATTGAGTCACAGTGATGGTTATGTTTGTGTGTGTGTGTGTGCTGCAGTAGGCTGTGAATTGAGTCACAGAAGGTGGGTCTTTGTGTGTGTATGTGCAGGTACAGGCTGCGGTTTGAGTCAGAGAGATGGGTGTCTCTGTGTGGTGTAATAGGCTGTGCATTGAATCACAGCAAGCCGTATTTTGGTGTGTATGTGTATTTTTGTATGTGTGTGTGTGTGTGTGATGGTACAGGCTGAACACTGAGTCACTGAGGTGTTCATGTGTGTATGTGGTGCTACAGACTCTTCGTTAGGTCAAACTGAGCCATATGTGTGTGTATGTTTGTGTGTGTGTACAGTTATTGGCTCTGCATTGAGTCATGGTGAACCATGTGTGTGTGGGGAGCTGGTATAGTCACAGCACTGAGTCACAGTTAAATGCGTAGGAGATGTGTGTGTATGTGTGTGTGTGTATTTGCTGGTGTATACTGTGCATTGAGTCACAGTTAGTAGTGCAGTGTGTGTGTGTCTGTGATGGTGTGGACTGTGTTTTTATCCACTTTGACATGAACGAGTGTGTGTGTGTGTATCTGTGTGTGTGTGTGTGTGTGTGCTAGCACTGAATGACCATTGAGACAGAGGGGGCTCTGTGTGTGTCTGTGTGTGTGCTGGTATAGACTCTGTATTGATTCACTGTGAGCTGTGTGTTTAAGTGTTTGCTCGTATAGGCAGTGCATTGAGTCTCAGTGAGGTGTTTCTGTGTGTGTGTGCTGGTACAGAAAGCTTTTTCAGTCACAGTCAGGTGTGTGTGTGTGTGCATGTGATTTTGTGTGCTGGTATGGGCTTTATTGTGCTGGTATGGGTTTTATTGAGTAATGGGTGTGTGTGTGAGTGTGTGGTGATACAGACTTCATTGATTCACAGCGAGCTGTGTGTGTGTGTCCTGGTATAGGTGATTGACTGAGTACCAGTGAGCCATGTGTGACTGCGTGTTGGTGTGTGTGTGTGTTCTTGTATAGGCTGTGCATTGATTCACAGTGAGCCAAGTGTGTATGCTGTCATAGGAGGTGCATTGAGTCACAGTGATGGTTGTGTTTGTGTGTGTGTGTTTGTGCTGCAGTAGGCTGTGAATTGAGTACCAGAAGGTGGGTCTTTGTGTGTGTATGTGCAGGTACAGGCTGCGGTTTGAGTTAGAGTGATGGGTGTCTCTGTGTGGTGTTATAGGCTGTGCATTGAATCACAGTGAGCCGTGTGTGTGTGTGTGTGTGTGCTGGAATAGGCAGAGCATTGAGTCTCAGGTGTGTGTATGTGTGTGTGTATGCTGGTATGGTCTCTGCATTGATTCACTAAGGTGTGTTGTGTGTGTATGTACATGGAGCTGAAGACTGTACACTGATTCACACTGAGCTGTGTGTGTATGTGTGTGTGTGTGTGATGGTATGGACTTGGCATTGAGTCACTGAGGTGTGTGTTTGTGTGTGTATACCTGGAACTACAGACTGTGCACTGATTCACAATGAGCCATGTGTGACTGTGTGTATGTGATAGTATAGGGTGTGCATAGAGTCACAAAGAGCCGTGCATATGTGTCTTTGCATGGGTGTTTTGGTATAGGGTCTTCATTGTGTCACAGTGACTGTGCGTGTGTGTGTGTGTGTGTGTTTGTGATGGTATAGTACATGCATTGAATCAGAGAGAGCCATGCATGTGTCTCTGTGTGTGTGTGCTGGCATAGGCATTACATTGAGTCACAGTGAGCCATGTGTTTGTATGTTGGTGTAGACTCTGCATTGAGTCACAGTAAGCCTTGTGTGTGTGCCAGTACAGGTTGTGCATTGAGTCAGTGAGTCATATGTGTGTGTGTGTTTGTGTGTGTGTGTGCTTGTTTAGACAGTGCATTGAGTCCAATGAGCAGTGTATGTTTGTGTGTGTGTGCTGTTAGGTAATGTGCATTGAGTCACAGTAGCTCTGTGTGTGTTTTTGAATACCTCTGGGCTGGCATAGGCTGAGAATTGAGTCACAGTGTGGTGTGTGTGTGAGTGTTCATGTGTGTGCAAGTATAGGCTGGACATTGAAGCACAGTGAGCTGTGTGTGTTTGTGTGTGTGCTGATATAGGCTGCACATTCAGTTACAGTGAGCTGTGTGTGTATGTGAGTGTGCTTGTAGAAGCTGCACACTGGTTAACAGTGAGGTGTGTATGAGTGTGTGTGTGTGCTGTTACATACTGGGCATTCAGTCACAGTTTGCTGTGTGTGTGTGTGCATGCATGTGTGCTTTTGTAGGCTGTGCCTTGATTCACATTGAACTGTGAGTGTGGGTGTGTGGATGTCTGCTGGTATACATTTTGCATTGTTTCACAATGAGCTGTGTGTGTGTGTGTGTGTTCTGGTATGAGATGTACATTGAGATACAGTGAGCCGTGCATGTGTGTGGCTGTGTGTGTGTGTGTGTGTGTGCTGCTAGAGGCTGGGCATTGTGTAACACTGAGCTATGTGTTTCTGTGTGTCACTCTATAGACTGTGCATTGAGTCTGTGTGTGTGCATGCATGTGTGCTGGTATAGGCTATGCATTGATTCACATTGAGTTAGTGTGTGGTTGTGCATGTTGTGTGGCTATATGTTTTGCATTGATTCACTGTGAGCTGTGTGTGTGTGAGTGTGCATGTGTGTGAACATATAGGCTGGACATTGAGTCACAGTGAGGTGTGTGTGTGAGTTTGTGTTTATGTGCAGTGGTAAAAGCCACGCAATGAGAACCAGTGATGTTTGTGTCTGATAGTGTGTGTCTTTTCAGGTTTATGCTGGGCATTGAGTCACAGTGAGCCGTGTGTGTGTGTGCATGTGTGTGTTTGTGTGCTGGTATAGGCTGTGCATTGAGTCACAGTGAGGTGTGTGTGTCTGTTCAGGTGTACACTGGGCATTGAGTCTCAGCTTTGTATGTCTGTGTGTGTGTGCTGAGATAGGCTGTGCATTGAGTCACAGTGACATGTGTGTCAGTGTCTGTGTGAGTGTGTATTCAGACACAGTGAGGTTTGAGTGTGAGTGTGTGTGTGCTGTTAGAGACTGTGGATTGAGTATCAGTGAGCCATGTTTGTTTTTGTGTGTGTGCATGCATGTGTTCTGTTATAAGCTGTGCACTGAGTCACATTGCCGTATTTTTGTGTGTGTGTGTGTATGCCTGTTGATATAGGCTATGCATTGAGTCACAGTGCTCCGTTAGTGTCTGTGAGGGTTTGTTGGTATAGGCTGTGCACAGGGTCCCAGTGAGCCATCTGTGTGTGTGTGTCTGTGCAAATATGGACAGTGCATTGAGTCACAGTGAGTCATGTGTGTCTCTGGGTGTGTGTGTGTCCACATGTGCTGTGTTCGGTTGCGTGTTTTGTCACAGTAAGCCATGTGTGATTATGTGCTGGTATAGACTGTGAACTGAGTCACGGCCATGTGTGTGTGTGTGTGTGTGTGTGTGTGTGTATGCATGCAGACTAGGCTATGCATTGACTCATAGTGAGCTGTTTATGTGTTTGTGATGGTATAGGCTGTCAATTGATTCACAGTGAGCTGTTTGTGTGTGCATGTGCTGATATACTTTGAGCATTGAGTCACAGTTTGGCTGTGAGTTTGTTTTGCCGGTACAAGATGTACACCGAGTTACAGTGAGCCGTAGGTGTCTGTGGCTTTGTGTGTATGTGTGTGCCTATATAGGTGGTGCAGTAAGTCACAGTGAGCTGTGAGTGTGGGTGTGATGCTAGTATAGACTGTGAACTGAGTCACAGAGAACCATGTGTGTGTGTGTGTGTGTGTTGTTTGCTTCAAGTTAATGTGCATTGAGTCACAGTGAGCTCTGTGTGTGTTTGTGAATACCTCTGGGCTGGTATAGGCTGAGCATTGAGTCACAGTGAGGTGTGTGTGTGAGTGTGCGTGTGTGTGCAAGTATAGGCTGGGCATTGAATCACAGTGAGCTGTGTGTTTTCGTGTGTGTGCTGGTATAGGCTGCGCATTCAGTCACAGTGAGCCATGTGTATGTGTGAGTGCTCTTGTAGAGGCTGCACATTGAATCACAGTGAGGTGTGTGTGTGATTGTGTGTGTGTGCTGTTCCATTCTGTGCATTCTGTCACAGTTAGCCATGTGTGTGTGTGCATTTGTGTGTGATTTTATAAGCTGTGCATTGATTCACATTGAACTGTGTGTGTGGGTGTGTGCTGGTGTATGCTTTGCATTTTTCACAGTCATCTGGGGGTATGTGTGTCTGTGTGTTGTGCTACAGGCTGAGCATTGTGTCACAGTGAAGTGTGTTTGTGGGAGTGTGCATGTGTCTGCATCTAAAGGCTGGCTATTAGTCACAGTGTGCCTTGTGTGTTTGTGTATGTTTCTGTACTGGTATAGGCTGTGCATTCATTCACAGTGAGGTGTGTTTGTGTGTCTGTCCTGGCGTAGGCTGGTTATTGGGTGACAGTGAGCCATGTGTGTGTGTGTGCTTGTAAAATCTGTGAACTGAGTCATGGCCATGTTTGTGTGTGTGAATGCTGGTATAGTTTATGCATTGACACATAGTGATACACGTGTGTGTTTCGTGATGGTATAAGCCATGCACTGAGTGTGAGTGAGCTGTTTTCATGTGTGCATGCTGGTATATTCTGAACTTTGAGTCACAGTGTGGTGTGTGGCCGTGTATGTGTGTGTGTGTGTGTGTGTGTGTTCCGGTATAAGATATACATTGAGATACAGTGAGCCGTGCATATGTGTGGCTGTGTGTGTTGGTGTGTGTGTGTGCTGCTAGAGGCTGCGCATTGTGTAACACGGAGCCATGGGTGTGTTGTGTGTTGGTGGGCTTTCATTGATTCAATGGGTGTGTGTGTCTGTGTTTGTTGTGCTAAAGACTGCATTGAGTCACAGTGAGTCGTGTGTGTGTGTGCTGGTATAGACGATTGATTGAGTCACGGTCAGCCATGTGTGTGTGCATGTTGGTATGTGTGTGTGTTCTTCTATAGGTTGTGCATTGAGTCACAGCAAACCCTGTATCTGTGCAGGTGTGTATGTGTGGTGCTGGTATAGGCTGTGCATTGAGTGACACTGAGGTGTGTGTGTATGCTTGTGTGTTTTGGTATACATTGTACATTGAGTCACAGTGCTGTGTGTTTGTGTGCACGCTGGTATAGTCTGTGCATTGAGTCACAGTGATGTGTGTGTGTCTGCGTGTTCTGGTATAGGCTGACCATTGTGTCACATTGAGGTGTGTGTGTGTGCTGGCATAGGCTGCACTTTTTGTCACAGTGAGGTGTGTGTGTGTGTATGTGTAGGTACAGGCTGTGCATTGAGTCACAGTGTGGGGTGTGTGTGTGATGTTATATGCTGTGCACTAGGACACAGTGAGCCATGTGTGTGTGCTGGTATAATCTGACCATTGAGTCACAGTGTGGTGTGGTGTGTGTGCCTTTGCTGGTATGGATTGTGCATTGAATCCCAGCCCTGTGTTAATGTTTGTGTATTTGGTGCTGTAGAGTCTGCATGAGTCACAGTAAGGTGTGTGTGTGTGCTGCTATAGGCTGAGAATTGAGTAACACCTAGGTGAGTGTATGTGTATGTGTATGCTGATAAGGGATTTGCATTGAATCAGTGAGCGGTGTGTGTGTGTGTGTACTGCTATAGGCTGTGCGCTGAGCCACATTAAGGTGTGTTTCTGTGTATGTGTGTGTGGGTATAGGCTATGCATTGACTCACATTGAGCCATGTGTTTGTATGTGCTAGTATACACTGTTCATTGAGTCTCAGTGAACCATGGTTGTGTGTGTCTGTTTACTTGTATGGGCTTGGCATTGAGTCACAGTGAGGTGTGTGTGTGTGTCTGTGTGGTGGTATAAGCTGCATTGAGTCACACGGCGTGGTGTGTGAGAGTGTGTGTGTGTGCGGGTACAGGCTGGTATTGAATCACAGTGAGCTGTGTGTGTGTGTGTGTGTGCTGCAATAGGCAGAGCATTGAGTCTCAGGTGTGTGTATATGTGTGTGTATGTTGGTATGGTCTCTGCATTAATTCACTAAGGTGTGTTGTGTGTGTATGTACATGGAGCTGAAGACCGTATACTGATTCACAGTGAGCTGTGTGTGTATGTGTGTGTGTGTGTGATGGTATGGGCTTTTCATTGAATCACTGAGGTGTGTGTCTGTGTGTGTATACCTGGAACTACAGACTGTGCACTGATTCACAACGAGCCATGTGTGAATGTGTGTATGTGATAGTATAGGGTGTGCATAGAGTCACAAAGAGCCGTGCATATGTGTCTTTGCATGGGTGTTGTGGTATAGGCTGTGTACTGTGGCACAGTGACTGTGCGTGTGTGTGTGTGTTTGTGTTTGTGATGGTATAGTGCGTGCATTGAATAAGAGAGAGCCATGCATGTGTCTCTTTGTGTGTGTGCTGGCATAGGCATTACATTGCATCACAGTGAGCCATGTGTTTGTATGCTGGTGTAGACTCTGCCTTGAGTCACAGTAAGCCTTGTGTGTGTGCCAGTACAGGCTATGCATTGAGTCAGTGAGTCATATATGTGTGTGTGTGTGTGTGTGTTTGTGTGCTGGTATGTGCAGTACATTGAGTTCAAGAGAGCCGTGTATGTTTGTGTGTGTGTGTGTGTGTGTGTGCTGCTATAGGTGGTTCCCTGAGTCACAGTCAGGTATGTGTGAGTGTGTGTTTGTGTGTTCTTGTATAGGCTGTGCATTAATCCACAGTGAGCCATGTGTGTATGCTGGTATAGTAGGTGCATTGAGTCACAGTGATGGTTATGTTTGTGTGTGTGTGTGTGCTGCAGTAGGCTGTGAATTGAGTCACAGAAGGTGGGTCTTTGTGTGTGTATGTGCAGGTACAGGCTGCGGTTTGAGTCAGAGAGATGGGTGTCTCTGTGTGGTGTAATAGGCTGTGCATTGAATCACAGCAAGCCGTATTTTTGTGTGTATGTGTATTTTTGTATGTGTGTGTGTGTGTGTGATGGTACAGGCTGAACACTGAGTCACTGAGGTGTTCATGCGTGTATGTGGTGCTACAGACTCTTCGTTAGGTCAAACTGAGCCATATGTGTGTGTATGTTTGTGTGTGTGTACAGTTATTGGCTCTGCATTGAGTCATGGTGAACCATGTGTGTGTGGGGAGCTGGTATAGTCACAGCACTGAGTCACAGTTAAATGCGTAGGAGATGTGTGTGTATGTGTGTGTGTGTATTTGCTGGTGTATACTGTGCATTGAGTCACAGTTAGTAGTGCAGTGTGTGTGTGTCTGTGATGGTGTGGACTGTGTTTTTATCCACTTTGACATGAACGTGTGTGTGTGTGTATCTGTGTGTGTGTGTGTGTGTGCTAGCACTGAATGACCATTGAGACAGAGGGGGCTCTGTGTGTGTCTGTGTGTGTGCTGGTATAGACTCTGTATTGATTCACTGTGAGCTGTGTGTTTAAGTGTTTGCTCGTATAGGCAGTGCATTGAGTCTCAGTGAGGTGTTTCTGTGTGTGTGTGCTGGTACAGAAAGCTTTTTCAGTCACAGTCAGGTGTGTGTGTGTGTGCATGTGATTTTGTGTGCTGGTATGGGCTTTATTGTGCTGGTATGGGTTTTATTGAGTAATGGGTGTGTGTGTGAGTGTGTGGTGATACAGACTTCATTGATTCACAGCGAGCTGTGTGTGTGTGTCCTGGTATAGGTGATTGACTGAGTACCAGTGAGCCATGTGTGACTGCGTGTTGGTGTGTGTGTGTGTTCTTGTATAGGCTGTGCATTGATTCACAGTGAGCCAAGTGTGTATGCTGTCATAGGAGGTGCATTGAGTCACAGTGATGGTTGTGTTTGTGTGTGTGTGTTTGTGCTGCAGTAGGCTGTGAATTGAGTACCAGAAGGTGGGTCTTTGTGTGTGTATGTGCAGGTACAGGCTGCGGTTTGAGTTAGAGTGATGGGTGTCTCTGTGTGGTGTTATAGGCTGTGCATTGAATCACAGTGAGCCGTGTGTGTGTGTGTGTGTGTGCTGGAATAGGCAGAGCATTGAGTCTCAGGTGTGTGTATGTGTGTGTGTATGCTGGTATGGTCTCTGCATTGATTCACTAAGGTGTGTTGTGTGTGTATGTACATGGAGCTGAAGACTGTACACTGATTCACACTGAGCTGTGTGTGTATGTGTGTGTGTGTGTGATGGTATGGACTTGGCATTGAGTCACTGAGGTGTGTGTTTGTGTGTGTATACCTGGAACTACAGACTGTGCACTGATTCACAATGAGCCATGTGTGACTGTGTGTATGTGATAGTATAGGGTGTGCATAGAGTCACAAAGAGCCGTGCATATGTGTCTTTGCATGGGTGTTTTGGTATAGGGTCTTCATTGTGTCACAGTGACTGTGCGTGTGTGTGTGTGTGTGTGTTTGTGATGGTATAGTACATGCATTGAATCAGAGAGAGCCATGCATGTGTCTCTGTGTGTGTGTGCTGGCATAGGCATTACATTGAGTCACAGTGAGCCATGTGTTTGTATGTTGGTGTAGACTCTGCATTGAGTCACAGTAAGCCTTGTGTGTGTGCCAGTACAGGTTGTGCATTGAGTCAGTGAGTCATATGTGTGTGTGTGTTTGTGTGTGTGTGTGCTTGTTTAGACAGTGCATTGAGTCCAATGAGCAGTGTATGTTTGTGTGTGTGTGCTGTTAGGTAATGTGCATTGAGTCACAGTAGCTCTGTGTGTGTTTTTGAATACCTCTGGGCTGGCATAGGCTGAGAATTGAGTCACAGTGTGGTGTGTGTGTGAGTGTTCATGTGTGTGCAAGTATAGGCTGGACATTGAAGCACAGTGAGCTGTGTGTGTTTGTGTGTGTGCTGATATAGGCTGCACATTCAGTTACAGTGAGCTGTGTGTGTATGTGAGTGTGCTTGTAGAAGCTGCACACTGGTTAACAGTGAGGTGTGTATGAGTGTGTGTGTGTGCTGTTACATACTGGGCATTCAGTCACAGTTTGCTGTGTGTGTGTGTGCATGCATGTGTGCTTTTGTAGGCTGTGCCTTGATTCACATTGAACTGTGAGTGTGGGTGTGTGGATGTCTGCTGGTATACATTTTGCATTGTTTCACAATGAGCTGTGTGTGTGTGTGTGTGTGTGTGTGTGTTCTGGTATGAGATGTACATTGAGATACAGTGAGCCGTGCATGTGTGTGGCTGTGTGTGTGTGTGTGTGTGTGCTGCTAGAGGCTGGGCATTGTGTAACACTGAGCTATGTGTTTCTGTGTGTCACTCTATAGACTGTGCATTGAGTCTGTGTGTGTGCATGCATGTGTGCTGGTATAGGCTATGCATTGATTCACATTGAGTTAGTGTGTGGTTGTGCATGTTGTGTGGCTATATGTTTTGCATTGATTCACTGTGAGCTGTGTGTGTGTGAGTGTGCATGTGTGTGAACATATAGGCTGGACATTGAGTCACAGTGAGGTGTGTGTGTGAGTTTGTGTTTATGTGCAGTGGTAAAAGCCACGCAATGAGAACCAGTGATGTTTGTGTCTGATAGTGTGTGTCTTTTCAGGTTTATGCTGGGCATTGAGTCACAGTGAGCCGTGTGTGTGTGTGCATGTGTGTGTTTGTGTGCTGGTATAGGCTGTGCATTGAGTCACAGTGAGGTGTGTGTGTCTGTTCAGGTGTACACTGGGCATTGAGTCTCAGCTTTGTATGTCTGTGTGTGTGTGCTGAGATAGGCTGTGCATTGAGTCACAGTGACATGTGTGTCAGTGTCTGTGTGAGTGTGTATTCAGACACAGTGAGGTTTGAGTGTGAGTGTGTGTGTGCTGTTAGAGACTGTGGATTGAGTATCAGTGAGCCATGTTTGTTTTTGTGTGTGTGCATGCATGTGTTCTGTTATAAGCTGTGCACTGAGTCACATTGCCATATTTTTGTGTGTGTGTGTGTATGCCTGTTGATATAGGCTATGCATTGAGTCACAGTGCTCCGTTAGTGTCTGTGAGGGTTTGTTGGTATAGGCTGTGCACAGGGTCCCAGTGAGCCATCTGTGTGTGTGTGTCTGTGCAAATATGGACAGTGCATTGAGTCACAGTGAGTCATGTGTGTCTCTGGGTGTGTGTGTGTCCACATGTGCTGTGTTCGGTTGCGTGTTTTGTCACAGTAAGCCATGTGTGATTATGTGCTGGTATAGACTGTGAACTGAGTCACGGCCATGTGTGTGTGTGTGTGTGTGTGTGTGTGTGTATGCATGCAGACTAGGCTATGCATTGACTCATAGTGAGCTGTTTATGTGTTTGTGATGGTATAGGCTGTCAATTGATTCACAGTGAGCTGTTTGTGTGTGCATGTGCTGATATACTTTGAGCATTGAGTCACAGTTTGGCTGTGAGTTTGTTTTGCCGGTACAAGATGTACACCGAGTTACAGTGAGCCGTAGGTGTCTGTGGCTTTGTGTGTATGTGTGTGCCTATATAGGTGGTGCAGTAAGTCACAGTGAGCTGTGAGTGTGGGTGTGATGCTAGTATAGACTGTGAACTGAGTCACAGAGAACCATGTGTGTGTGTGTGTGTGTGTTGTTTGCTTCAAGTTAATGTGCATTGAGTCACAGTGAGCTCTGTGTGTGTTTGTGAATACCTCTGGGCTGGTATAGGCTGAGCATTGAGTCACAGTGAGGTGTGTGTGTGAGTGTGCGTGTGTGTGCAAGTATAGGCTGGGCATTGAATCACAGTGAGCTGTGTGTTTTCGTGTGTGTGCTGGTATAGGCTGCGCATTCAGTCACAGTGAGCCATGTGTATGTGTGAGTGCTCTTGTAGAGGCTGCACATTGAATCACAGTGAGGTGTGTGTGTGATTGTGTGTGTGTGCTGTTCCATTCTGTGCATTCTGTCACAGTTAGCCATGTGTGTGTGTGCATTTGTGTGTGATTTTATAAGCTGTGCATTGATTCACATTGAACTGTGTGTGTGGGTGTGTGCTGGTGTATGCTTTGCATTTTTCACAGTCATCTGGGGGTATGTGTGTCTGTGTGTTGTGCTACAGGCTGAGCATTGTGTCACAGTGAAGTGTGTTTGTGGGAGTGTGCATGTGTCTGCATCTAAAGGCTGGCTATTAGTCACAGTGTGCCTTGTGTGTTTGTGTATGTTTCTGTACTGGTATAGGCTGTGCATTCATTCACAGTGAGGTGTGTTTGTGTGTCTGTCCTGGCGTAGGCTGGTTATTGGGTGACAGTGAGCCATGTGTGTGTGTGTGCTTGTAAAATCTGTGAACTGAGTCATGGCCATGTTTGTGTGTGTGAATGCTGGTATAGTTTATGCATTGACACATAGTGATACACGTGTGTGTTTCGTGATGGTATAAGCCATGCACTGAGTGTGAGTGAGCTGTTTTCATGTGTGCATGCTGGTATATTCTGAACTTTGAGTCACAGTGTGGTGTGTGGCCGTGTATGTGTGTGTGTGTGTGTGTGTGTGTTCCGGTATAAGATATACATTGAGATACAGTGAGCCGTGCATATGTGTGGCTGTGTGTGTTGGTGTGTGTGTGTGCTGCTAGAGGCTGCGCATTGTGTAACACGGAGCCATGGGTGTGTTGTGTGTTGGTGGGCTTTCATTGATTCAATGGGTGTGTGTGTCTGTGTTTGTTGTGCTAAAGACTGCATTGAGTCACAGTGAGTCGTGTGTGTGTGTGCTGGTATAGACGATTGATTGAGTCACGGTCAGCCATGTGTGTGTGCATGTTGGTATGTGTGTGTGTTCTTCTATAGGTTGTGCATTGAGTCACAGCAAACCCTGTATCTGTGCAGGTGTGTATGTGTGGTGCTGGTATAGGCTGTGCATTGAGTGACACTGAGGTGTGTGTGTATGCTTGTGTGTTTTGGTATACATTGTACATTGAGTCACAGTGCTGTGTGTTTGTGTGCACGCTGGTATAGTCTGTGCATTGAGTCACAGTGATGTGTGTGTGTCTGCGTGTTCTGGTATAGGCTGACCATTGTGTCACATTGAGGTGTGTGTGTGTGCTGGCATAGGCTGCACTTTTTGTCACAGTGAGGTGTGTGTGTGTGTATGTGTAGGTAGAGGCTGTGCATTGAGTCACAGTGTGGGGTGTGTGTGTGATGTTATATGCTGTGCACTAGGACACAGTGAGCCATGTGTGTGTGCTGGTATAATCTGACCATTGAGTCACAGTGTGGTGTGGTGTGTGTGCCTTTGCTGGTATGGATTGTGCATTGAATCCCAGCCCTGTGTTAATGTTTGTGTATTTGGTGCTGTAGAGTCTGCATGAGTCACAGTAAGGTGTGTGTGTGTGCTGCTATAGGCTGAGAATTGAGTAACACCTAGGTGAGTGTATGTGTATGTGTATGCTGATAAGGGATTTGCATTGAATCAGTGAGCGGTGTGTGTGTGTGTGTACTGCTATAGGCTGTGCGCTGAGCCACATTAAGGTGTGTTTCTGTGTATGTGTGTGTGGGTATAGGCTATGCATTGACTCACATTGAGCCATGTGTTTGTATGTGCTAGTATACACTGTTCATTGAGTCTCAGTGAACCATGGTTGTGTGTGTCTGTTTACTTGTATGGGCTTGGCATTGAGTCACAGTGAGGTGTGTGTGTGTGTCTGTGTGGTGGTATAAGCTGCATTGAGTCACACGGCGTGGTGTGTGAGAGTGTGTGTGTGTGCGGGTACAGGCTGGTATTGAATCACAGTGAGCTGTGTGTGTGTGTGTGTGTGCTGCAATAGGCAGAGCATTGAGTCTCAGGTGTGTGTATATGTGTGTGTATGTTGGTATGGTCTCTGCATTAATTCACTAAGGTGTGTTGTGTGTGTATGTACATGGAGCTGAAGACCGTATACTGATTCACAGTGAGCTGTGTGTGTATGTGTGTGTGTGTGTGATGGTATGGGCTTTTCATTGAATCACTGAGGTGTGTGTCTGTGTGTGTATACCTGGAACTACAGACTGTGCACTGATTCACAACGAGCCATGTGTGAATGTGTGTATGTGATAGTATAGGGTGTGCATAGAGTCACAAAGAGCCGTGCATATGTGTCTTTGCATGGGTGTTGTGGTATAGGCTGTGTACTGTGGCACAGTGACTGTGCGTGTGTGTGTGTGTTTGTGTTTGTGATGGTATAGTGCGTGCATTGAATAAGAGAGAGCCATGCATGTGTCTCTTTGTGTGTGTGCTGGCATAGGCATTACATTGCATCACAGTGAGCCATGTGTTTGTATGCTGGTGTAGACTCTGCCTTGAGTCACAGTAAGCCTTGTGTGTGTGCCAGTACAGGCTATGCATTGAGTCAGTGAGTCATATATGTGTGTGTGTGTGTGTGTGTTTGTGTGCTGGTATGTGCAGTACATTGAGTTCAAGAGAGCCGTGTATGTTTGTGTGTGTGTGTGTGTGTGTGTGCTGCTATAGGTGGTTCCCTGAGTCACAGTCAGGTATGTGTGAGTGTGTGTTTGTGTGTTCTTGTATAGGCTGTGCATTAATCCACAGTGAGCCATGTGTGTATGCTGGTATAGTAGGTGCATTGAGTCACAGTGATGGTTATGTTTGTGTGTGTGTGTGTGCTGCAGTAGGCTGTGAATTGAGTCACAGAAGGTGGGTCTTTGTGTGTGTATGTGCAGGTACAGGCTGCGGTTTGAGTCAGAGAGATGGGTGTCTCTGTGTGGTGTAATAGGCTGTGCATTGAATCACAGCAAGCCGTATTTTTGTGTGTATGTGTATTTTTGTATGTGTGTGTGTGTGTGTGATGGTACAGGCTGAACACTGAGTCACTGAGGTGTTCATGCGTGTATGTGGTGCTACAGACTCTTCGTTAGGTCAAACTGAGCCATATGTGTGTGTATGTTTGTGTGTGTGTACAGTTATTGGCTCTGCATTGAGTCATGGTGAACCATGTGTGTGTGGGGAGCTGGTATAGTCACAGCACTGAGTCACAGTTAAATGCGTAGGAGATGTGTGTGTATGTGTGTGTGTGTATTTGCTGGTGTATACTGTGCATTGAGTCACAGTTAGTAGTGCAGTGTGTGTGTGTCTGTGATGGTGTGGACTGTGTTTTTATCCACTTTGACATGAACGTGTGTGTGTGTGTATCTGTGTGTGTGTGTGTGTGTGCTAGCACTGAATGACCATTGAGACAGAGGGGGCTCTGTGTGTGTCTGTGTGTGTGCTGGTATAGACTCTGTATTGATTCACTGTGAGCTGTGTGTTTAAGTGTTTGCTCGTATAGGCAGTGCATTGAGTCTCAGTGAGGTGTTTCTGTGTGTGTGTGCTGGTACAGAAAGCTTTTTCAGTCACAGTCAGGTGTGTGTGTGTGTGCATGTGATTTTGTGTGCTGGTATGGGCTTTATTGTGCTGGTATGGGTTTTATTGAGTAATGGGTGTGTGTGTGAGTGTGTGGTGATACAGACTTCATTGATTCACAGCGAGCTGTGTGTGTGTGTCCTGGTATAGGTGATTGACTGAGTACCAGTGAGCCATGTGTGACTGCGTGTTGGTGTGTGTGTGTGTTCTTGTATAGGCTGTGCATTGATTCACAGTGAGCCAAGTGTGTATGCTGTCATAGGAGGTGCATTGAGTCACAGTGATGGTTGTGTTTGTGTGTGTGTGTTTGTGCTGCAGTAGGCTGTGAATTGAGTACCAGAAGGTGGGTCTTTGTGTGTGTATGTGCAGGTACAGGCTGCGGTTTGAGTTAGAGTGATGGGTGTCTCTGTGTGGTGTTATAGGCTGTGCATTGAATCACAGTGAGCCGTGTGTGTGTGTGTGTGTGTGCTGGAATAGGCAGAGCATTGAGTCTCAGGTGTGTGTATGTGTGTGTGTATGCTGGTATGGTCTCTGCATTGATTCACTAAGGTGTGTTGTGTGTGTATGTACATGGAGCTGAAGACTGTACACTGATTCACACTGAGCTGTGTGTGTATGTGTGTGTGTGTGTGATGGTATGGACTTGGCATTGAGTCACTGAGGTGTGTGTTTGTGTGTGTATACCTGGAACTACAGACTGTGCACTGATTCACAATGAGCCATGTGTGACTGTGTGTATGTGATAGTATAGGGTGTGCATAGAGTCACAAAGAGCCGTGCATATGTGTCTTTGCATGGGTGTTTTGGTATAGGGTCTTCATTGTGTCACAGTGACTGTGCGTGTGTGTGTGTGTGTGTGTTTGTGATGGTATAGTACATGCATTGAATCAGAGAGAGCCATGCATGTGTCTCTGTGTGTGTGTGCTGGCATAGGCATTACATTGAGTCACAGTGAGCCATGTGTTTGTATGTTGGTGTAGACTCTGCATTGAGTCACAGTAAGCCTTGTGTGTGTGCCAGTACAGGTTGTGCATTGAGTCAGTGAGTCATATGTGTGTGTGTGTTTGTGTGTGTGTGTGCTTGTTTAGACAGTGCATTGAGTCCAATGAGCAGTGTATGTTTGTGTGTGTGTGCTGTTAGGTAATGTGCATTGAGTCACAGTAGCTCTGTGTGTGTTTTTGAATACCTCTGGGCTGGCATAGGCTGAGAATTGAGTCACAGTGTGGTGTGTGTGTGAGTGTTCATGTGTGTGCAAGTATAGGCTGGACATTGAAGCACAGTGAGCTGTGTGTGTTTGTGTGTGTGCTGATATAGGCTGCACATTCAGTTACAGTGAGCTGTGTGTGTATGTGAGTGTGCTTGTAGAAGCTGCACACTGGTTAACAGTGAGGTGTGTATGAGTGTGTGTGTGTGCTGTTACATACTGGGCATTCAGTCACAGTTTGCTGTGTGTGTGTGTGCATGCATGTGTGCTTTTGTAGGCTGTGCCTTGATTCACATTGAACTGTGAGTGTGGGTGTGTGGATGTCTGCTGGTATACATTTTGCATTGTTTCACAATGAGCTGTGTGTGTGTGTGTGTGTGTGTGTGTGTTCTGGTATGAGATGTACATTGAGATACAGTGAGCCGTGCATGTGTGTGGCTGTGTGTGTGTGTGTGTGTGTGCTGCTAGAGGCTGGGCATTGTGTAACACTGAGCTATGTGTTTCTGTGTGTCACTCTATAGACTGTGCATTGAGTCTGTGTGTGTGCATGCATGTGTGCTGGTATAGGCTATGCATTGATTCACATTGAGTTAGTGTGTGGTTGTGCATGTTGTGTGGCTATATGTTTTGCATTGATTCACTGTGAGCTGTGTGTGTGTGAGTGTGCATGTGTGTGAACATATAGGCTGGACATTGAGTCACAGTGAGGTGTGTGTGTGAGTTTGTGTTTATGTGCAGTGGTAAAAGCCACGCAATGAGAACCAGTGATGTTTGTGTCTGATAGTGTGTGTCTTTTCAGGTTTATGCTGGGCATTGAGTCACAGTGAGCCGTGTGTGTGTGTGCATGTGTGTGTTTGTGTGCTGGTATAGGCTGTGCATTGAGTCACAGTGAGGTGTGTGTGTCTGTTCAGGTGTACACTGGGCATTGAGTCTCAGCTTTGTATGTCTGTGTGTGTGTGCTGAGATAGGCTGTGCATTGAGTCACAGTGACATGTGTGTCAGTGTCTGTGTGAGTGTGTATTCAGACACAGTGAGGTTTGAGTGTGAGTGTGTGTGTGCTGTTAGAGACTGTGGATTGAGTATCAGTGAGCCATGTTTGTTTTTGTGTGTGTGCATGCATGTGTTCTGTTATAAGCTGTGCACTGAGTCACATTGCCGTATTTTTGTGTGTGTGTGTGTATGCCTGTTGATATAGGCTATGCATTGAGTCACAGTGCTCCGTTAGTGTCTGTGAGGGTTTGTTGGTATAGGCTGTGCACAGGGTCCCAGTGAGCCATCTGTGTGTGTGTGTCTGTGCAAATATGGACAGTGCATTGAGTCACAGTGAGTCATGTGTGTCTCTGGGTGTGTGTGTGTCCACATGTGCTGTGTTCGGTTGCGTGTTTTGTCACAGTAAGCCATGTGTGATTATGTGCTGGTATAGACTGTGAACTGAGTCACGGCCATGTGTGTGTGTGTGTGTGTGTGTGTGTGTATGCATGCAGACTAGGCTATGCATTGACTCATAGTGAGCTGTTTATGTGTTTGTGATGGTATAGGCTGTCAATTGATTCACAGTGAGCTGTTTGTGTGTGCATGTGCTGATATACTTTGAGCATTGAGTCACAGTTTGGCTGTGAGTTTGTTTTGCCGGTACAAGATGTACACTGAGTTACAGTGAGCCGTAGGTGTCTGTGGCTTTGTGTGTATGTGTGTGCCTATATAGGTGGTGCAGTAAGTCACAGTGAGCTGTGAGTGTGGGTGTGATGCTAGTATAGACTGTGAACTGAGTCACAGAGAACCATGTGTGTGTGTGTGTGTGTGTTGTTTGCTTCAAGTTAATGTGCATTGAGTCACAGTGAGCTCTGTGTGTGTTTGTTAATACCTCTGGGCTGGTATAGGCTGAGCATTGAGTCACAGTGAGGTGTGTGTGTGAGTGTGCGTGTGTGTGCAAGTATAGGCTAGGCATTGAATCACAGTGAGCTGTGTGTTTTCGTGTGTGTGCTGGTATAGGCTGCGCATTCAGTCACAGTGAGCCATGTGTATGTGTGAGTGCTCTTGTAGAGGCTGCACATTGAATCACAGTGAGGTGTGTGTGTGATTGTGTGTGTGTGCTGTTCCATTCTGTGCATTCTGTCACAGTTAGCCATGTGTGTGTGTGCATTTGTGTGTGATTTTATAAGCTGTGCATTGATTCACATTGAACTGTGTGTGTGGGTGTGTGCTGGTGTATGCTTTGCATTTTTCACAGTCATCTGGGGGTATGTGTGTCTGTGTGTTGTGCTACAGGCTGAGCATTGTGTCACAGTGAAGTGTGTTTGTGGGAGTGTGCATGTGTCTGCATCTAAAGGCTGGCTATTAGTCACAGTGTGCCTTGTGTGTTTGTGTATGTTTCTGTACTGGTATAGGCTGTGCATTCATTCACAGTGAGGTGTGTTTGTGTGTCTGTCCTGGCGTAGGCTGGTTATTGGGTGACAGTGAGCCATGTGTGTGTGTGTGCTTGTAAAATCTGTGAACTGAGTCATGGCCATGTTTGTGTGTGTGAATGCTGGTATAGTTTATGCATTGACACATAGTGATACACGTGTGTGTTTCGTGATGGTATAAGCCATGCACTGAGTGTGAGTGAGCTGTTTTCATGTGTGCATGCTGGTATATTCTGAACTTTGAGTCACAGTGTGGTGTGTGGCCGTGTATGTGTGTGTGTGTGTGTGTGTGTTCCGGTATAAGATATACATTGAGATACAGTGAGCCGTGCATATGTGTGGCTGTGTGTGTTGGTGTGTGTGTGTGCTGCTAGAGGCTGCGCATTGTGTAACACGGAGCCATGGGTGTGTTGTGTGTTGGTGGGCTTTCATTGATTCAATGGGTGTGTGTGTCTCTGTTTGTTGTGCTAAAGACTGCATTGAGTCACAGTGAGTCGTGTGTGTGTGTGCTGGTATAGACGATTGATTGAGTCACGGTCAGCCATGTGTGTGTGCATGTTGGTATGTGTGTGTGTTCTTCTATAGGTTGTGCATTGAGTCACAGCAAACCCTGTATCTGTGCAGGTGTGTATGTGTGGTGCTGGTATAGGCTGTGCATTGAGTGACACTGAGGTGTGTGTGTATGCTTGTGTGTTTTGGTATACATTGTACATTGAGTCACAGTGCTGTGTGTTTGTGTGCACGCTGGTATAGTCTGTGCATTGAGTCACAGTGATGTGTGTGTGTCTGCGTGTTCTGGTATAGGCTGACCATTGTGTCACATTGAGGTGTGTGTGTGTGCTGGCATAGGCTGCACTTTTTGTCACAGTGAGGTGTGTGTGTGTGTATGTGTAGGTAGAGGCTGTGCATTGAGTCACAGTGTGGGGTGTGTGTGTGATGTTATATGCTGTGCACTAGGACACAGTGAGCCATGTGTGTGTGCTGGTATAATCTGACCATTGAGTCACAGTGTGGTGTGGTGTGTGTGCCTTTGCTGGTATGGATTGTGCATTGAATCCCAGCCCTGTGTTAATGTTTGTGTATTTGGTGCTGTAGAGTCTGCATGAGTCACAGTAAGGTGTGTGTGTGTGCTGCTATAGGCTGAGAATTGAGTAACACCTAGGTGAGTGTATGTGTATGTGTATGCTGATAAGGGATTTGCATTGAATCAGTGAGCGGTGTGTGTGTGTGTGTACTGCTATAGGCTGTGCGCTGAGCCACATTAAGGTGTGTTTCTGTGTATGTGTGTGTGGGTATAGGCTATGCATTGACTCACATTGAGCCATGTGTTTGTATGTGCTAGTATACACTGTTCATTGAGTCTCAGTGAACCATGGTTGTGTGTGTCTGTTTACTTGTATGGGCTTGGCATTGAGTCACAGTGAGGTGTGTGTGTGTGTCTGTGTGGTGGTATAAGCTGCATTGAGTCACACGGCGTGGTGTGTGAGAGTGTGTGTGTGTGCGGGTACAGGCTGGTATTGAATCACAGTGAGCTGTGTGTGTGTGTGTGTGTGCTGCAATAGGCAGAGCATTGAGTCTCAGGTGTGTGTATATGTGTGTGTATGTTGGTATGGTCTCTGCATTAATTCACTAAGGTGTGTTGTGTGTGTATGTACATGGAGCTGAAGACCGTATACTGATTCACAGTGAGCTGTGTGTGTATGTGTGTGTGTGTGTGATGGTATGGGCTTTTCATTGAATCACTGAGGTGTGTGTCTGTGTGTGTATACCTGGAACTACAGACTGTGCACTGATTCACAACGAGCCATGTGTGAATGTGTGTATGTGATAGTATAGGGTGTGCATAGAGTCACAAAGAGCCGTGCATATGTGTCTTTGCATGGGTGTTGTGGTATAGGCTGTGTACTGTGGCACAGTGACTGTGCGTGTGTGTGTGTGTTTGTGTTTGTGATGGTATAGTGCGTGCATTGAATAAGAGAGAGCCATGCATGTGTCTCTTTGTGTGTGTGCTGGCATAGGCATTACATTGCATCACAGTGAGCCATGTGTTTGTATGCTGGTGTAGACTCTGCCTTGAGTCACAGTAAGCCTTGTGTGTGTGCCAGTACAGGCTATGCATTGAGTCAGTGAGTCATATGTGTGTGTGTGTGTGTGTGTGTTTGTGTGCTGGTATGTGCAGTACATTGAGTTCAAGAGAGCCGTGTATGTTTGTGTGTGTGTGTGTGTGTGTGTGCTGCTATAGGTGGTTCCCTGAGTCACAGTCAGGTATGTGTGAGTGTGTGTTTGTGTGTTCTTGTATAGGCTGTGCATTAATCCACAGTGAGCCATGTGTGTATGCTGGTATAGTAGGTGCATTGAGTCACAGTGATGGTTATGTTTGTGTGTGTGTGTGTGCTGCAGTAGGCTGTGAATTGAGTCACAGAAGGTGGGTCTTTGTGTGTGTATGTGCAGGTACAGGCTGCGGTTTGAGTCAGAGAGATGGGTGTCTCTGTGTGGTGTAATAGGCTGTGCATTGAATCACAGCAAGCCGTATTTTTGTGTGTATGTGTATTTTTGTATGTGTGTGTGTGTGTGTGATGGTACAGGCTGAACACTGAGTCACTGAGGTGTTCATGCGTGTATGTGGTGCTACAGACTCTTCGTTAGGTCAAACTGAGCCATATGTGTGTGTATGTTTGTGTGTGTGTACAGTTATTGGCTCTGCATTGAGTCATGGTGAACCATGTGTGTGTGGGGAGCTGGTATAGTCACAGCACTGAGTCACAGTTAAATGCGTAGGAGATGTGTGTGTATGTGTGTGTGTGTATTTGCTGGTGTATACTGTGCATTGAGTCACAGTTAGTAGTGCAGTGTGTGTGTGTCTGTGATGGTGTGGACTGTGTTTTTATCCACTTTGACATGAACGTGTGTGTGTGTGTGTATCTGTGTGTGTGTGTGTGTGTGCTAGCACTGAATGACCATTGAGACAGAGGGGGCTCTGTGTGTGTCTGTGTGTGTGCTGGTATAGACTCTGTATTGATTCACTGTGAGCTGTGTGTTTAAGTGTTTGCTCGTATAGGCAGTGCATTGAGTCTCAGTGAGGTGTTTCTGTGTGTGTGTGCTGGTACAGAAAGCTTTTTCAGTCACAGTCAGGTGTGTGTGTGTGTGCATGTGATTTTGTGTGCTGGTATGGGCTTTATTGTGCTGGTATGGGTTTTATTGAGTAATGGGTGTGTGTGTGAGTGTGTGGTGATACAGACTTCATTGATTCACAGCGAGCTGTGTGTGTGTGTCCTGGTATAGGTGATTGACTGAGTACCAGTGAGCCATGTGTGACTGCGTGTTGGTGTGTGTGTGTGTTCTTGTATAGGCTGTGCATTGATTCACAGTGAGCCAAGTGTGTATGCTGTCATAGGAGGTGCATTGAGTCACAGTGATGGTTGTGTTTGTGTGTGTGTGTTTGTGCTGCAGTAGGCTGTGAATTGAGTACCAGAAGGTGGGTCTTTGTGTGTGTATGTGCAGGTACAGGCTGCGGTTTGAGTTAGAGTGATGGGTGTCTCTGTGTGGTGTTATAGGCTGTGCATTGAATCACAGTGAGCCGTGTGTGTGTGTGTGTGTGTGTGCTGGAATAGGCAGAGCATTGAGTCTCAGGTGTGTGTATGTGTGTGTGTATGCTGGTATGGTCTCTGCATTGATTCACTAAGGTGTGTTGTGTGTGTATGTACATGGAGCTGAAGACTGTACACTGATTCACACTGAGCTGTGTGTGTATGTGTGTGTGTGTGTGATGGTATGGACTTGGCATTGAGTCACTGAGGTGTGTGTTTGTGTGTGTATACCTGGAACTACAGACTGTGCACTGATTCACAATGAGCCATGTGTGACTGTGTGTATGTGATAGTATAGGGTGTGCATAGAGTCACAAAGAGCCGTGCATATGTGTCTTTGCATGGGTGTTTTGGTATAGGGTCTTCATTGTGTCACAGTGACTGTGCGTGTGTGTGTGTGTGTGTGTTTGTGATGGTATAGTACATGCATTGAATCAGAGAGAGCCATGCATGTGTCTCTGTGTGTGTGTGCTGGCATAGGCATTACATTGAGTCACAGTGAGCCATGTGTTTGTATGTTGGTGTAGACTCCGCATTGAGTCACAGTAAGCCTTGTGTGTGTGCCAGTACAGGTTGTGCATTGAGTCAGTGAGTCATATGTGTGTGTGTGTTTGTGTGTGAGTGCGCTTGTTTAGACAGTGCATTGAGTCCAATGAGCAGTGTATGTTTGTGTGTGTGTGCTGTTAGGTAATGTGCATTGAGTCACAGTAGCTCTGTGTGTGTTTTTGAATACCTCTGGGCTGGCATAGGCTGAGAATTGAGTCACAGTGTGGTGTGTGTGTGAGTGTTCATGTGTGTGCAAGTATAGGCTGGACATTGAAGCACAGTGAGCTCTGTGTGTTTGTGTGTGTGCTGATATAGGCTGCACATTCAGTTACAGTGAGCTGTGTGTGTATGTGAGTGTGCTTGTAGAAGCTGCACACTGGTTAACAGTGAGGTGTGTATGAGTGTGTGTGTGTGCTGTTACATACTGGGCATTCAGTCACAGTTTGCTGTGTGTGTGTGTGCATGCATGTGTGCTTTTGTAGGCTGTGCCTTGATTCACATTGAACTGTGAGTGTGGGTGTGTGGATGTCTGCTGGTATACATTTTGCATTGTTTCACAATGAGCTGTGTGTGTGTGTGTGTGTGTGTGTGTGTGTTCTGGTATGAGATGTACATTGAGATACAGTGAGCCGTGCATGTGTGTGGCTGTGTGTGTGTGTGTGTGTGCTGCTAGAGGCTGGGCATTGTGTAACACTGAGCTATGTGTTTCTGTGTGTCACTCTATAGACTGTGCATTGAGTCTGTGTGTGTGCATGCATGTGTGCTGGTATAGGCTATGCATTGATTCACATTGAGTTAGTGTGTGGTTGTGCATGTTGTGTGGCTATATGTTTTGCATTGATTCACTGTGAGCTGTGTGTGTGTGAGTGTGCATGTGTGTGAACATATAGGCTGGACATTGAGTCACAGTGAGGTGTGTGTGTGAGTTTGTGTTTATGTGCAGTGGTAAAAGCCACGCAATGAGAACCAGTGATGTTTGTGTCTGATAGTGTGTGTCTTTTCAGGTTTATGCTGGGCATTGAGTCACAGTGAGCCGTGTGTGTGTGTGCATGTGTGTGTTTGTGTGCTGGTATAGGCTGTGCATTGAGTCACAGTGAGGTGTGTGTGTCTGTTCAGGTGTACACTGGGCATTGAGTCTCAGCTTTGTATGTCTGTGTGTGTGTGCTGAGATAGGCTGTGCATTGAGTCACAGTGACATGTGTGTCAGTGTCTGTGTGAGTGTGTATTCAGACACAGTGAGGTTTGAGTGTGAGTGTGTGTGTGCTGTTAGAGACTGTGGATTGAGTATCAGTGAGCCATGTTTGTTTTTGTGTGTGTGCATGCATGTGTTCTGTTATAAGCTGTGCACTGAGTCACATTGCCGTATTTTTGTGTGTGTGTGTATGCCTGTTGATATAGGCTATGCATTGAGTCACAGTGCTCCGTTAGTGTCTGTGAGGGTTTGTTGGTATAGGCTGTGCACAGGGTCCCAGTGAGCCATCTGTGTGTGTGTGTCTGTGCAAATATGGACAGTGCATTGAGTCACAGTGAGTCATGTGTGTCTCTGGGTGTGTGTGTGTCCACATGTGCTGTGTTCGGTTGCGTGTTTTGTCACAGTAAGCCATGTGTGATTATGTGCTGGTATAGACTGTGAACTGAGTCACGGCCATGTGTGTGTGTGTGTGTGTGTGTGTGTGTGTGTGTATGCATGCAGACTAGGCTATGCATTGACTCATAGTGAGCTGTTTATGTGTTTGTGATGGTATAGGCTGTCAATTGATTCACAGTGAGCTGTTTGCGTGTGCATGTGCTGATATACTTTGAGCATTGAGTCACAGTTTGGCTGTGAGTTTGTTTTGCCGGTACAAGATGTACACCGAGTTACAGTGAGCCGTAGGTGTCTGTGGCTTTGTGTGTATGTGTGTGCCTATATAGTTGGTGCAGTAAGTCACAGTGAGCTGTGAGTGTGGGTGTGATGCTAGTATAGACTGTGAACTGAGTCACAGAGAACCATGTGTGTGTGTGTGTGTGTGTGTTGTTTGCTTCAAGTTAATGTGCATTAACTCTGTGTGTGTTTGTGAGCTCTGTGTGTGTTTGTGAATACCTCTGGGCTGGTATAGGCTGAGCTTTGAGTCATAGTGAGGTGTGTGTGTGAGTGTGCGTGTGTGTGCAAGTATAGGCTGGGCATTGAGTCACAGTGAGCTGTGTGTTTTCGTGTGTGTGCTGGTATAGGCTGCGCATTCAGTCACAGTGAGCCATGTGTATGTGTGAGTGCTCTTGTAGAGGCTGCACATTGAATCACAGTGAGGTGTGTGTGTGATTGCGTGTGTGTGCTGTTCCATTCTGTGCATTCTGTCACAGTTAGCCATGTGTGTGTGTGCATTTGTGTGTGATTTTATAAGCTGTGCATTGATTCACATTGAACTGTGTGTGTGGGTGTGTGCTGGTGTATGCTTTGCATTTTTCACAGTCATCTGGGGGTATGTGTGTCTGTGTGTTGTGCTACAGGCTGAGCATTGTGTCACAGTGAAGTGTGTTTGTGGGAGTGTGCATGTGTCTGCATCTAAAGGCTGGCTATTAGTCACAGTGTGCCTTGTGTGTTTGTGTATGTTTCTGTACTGGTATAGGCTGTGCATTCATTCACAGTGAGGTGTGTTTGTGTGTCTGTCCTGGCGTAGGCTGGTTATTGGGTGACAGTGAGCCATGTGTGTGTGTGTGCTTGTAAAATCTGTGAACTGAGTCATGGCCATGTTTGTGTGTGTGAATGCTGGTATAGTTTATGCATTGACACATAGTGATACACGTGTGTGTTTCTTGATGGTATAAGCCATGCACTGAGTGTGAGTGAGCTGTTTTCATGTGTGCATGCTGGTATATTCTGAACTTTGAGTCACAGTGTGGTGTGTGGCCGTGTATGTGTGTGTGTGTGTGTGTGTGTGTGTTCCGGTATAAGATGTACATTGAGATACAGTGAGCCGTGCATATGTGTGGCTGTGTGTGTGGGTGTGTGTGTGTGCTGCTAGAGGCTGCGCATTGTGTAACACGGAGCCATGGGTGTGTTGTGTGTTGGTGGGCTTTCATTGATTCAATGGGTGTGTGTGTCTGTGTTTGTTGTGCTAAAGACTGCATTGAGTCACAGTGAGTCGTGTGTTTGTGTGCTGGTATAGACGATTGATTGAGTCACGGTCAGCCATGTGTGTGTGCATGTTGGTATGTGTGTGTGTTCTTCTATAGGTTGTGCATTGAGTCACAGTGAACCCTGTATCTGTGCAGGTGTGTATGTGTGGTGCTGGTATAGGCTGTGCATTGAGTGACACTGAGGTGTGTGTGTATGCTTGTGTGTTTTGGTATACATTGTACATTGAGTCACAGTGTTGTGTGTTTGTGTGCACGCTGGTATAGTCTGTGCATTGAGTCACAGTGATGTGTGTGTGTCTGCGTGTTCTGGTATAGGCTGACCATTGTGTCACATTGAGGTGTGTGTGTGTGCTGGCATAGGCTGCACTTTTTGTCACAGTGAGGTGTGTGTGTGTGTATGTGTAGGTACAGGCTGTGCATTGAGTCACAGTGTGGGGGGGTGTGTGATGTTATATGCTGTGCACTAGGACACAGTGAGCCATGTGTGTGTGCTGGTATAATCTGACCATTGAGTCGCAGTGTGGTGTGGTGTGTGTGCCTTTGCTGGTATGGATTGTGCATTGAATCCCAGCCCTGTGTTAAAGTTTGTGTATTTGGTGCTGTAGAGTCTGCATGAGTCACAGTAAGGTGTGTGTGTGTCCTGCTATAGGCTGAGAATTGAGTAACACCTAGGTGAGTGTATGTGTATGGGTATGCTGATAAGGGATTTGCATTGAATCAGTGAGCAGTGTGTGTGTGTGTGTACTGCTATAGGCTGTGCACTGAGCCACATTAAGGTGTGTTTCTGTGTATGTGTGTGTGGGTATAGGCTATGCATTGACTCACATTGAGCCATGTGTTTGTATGTGCTAGTATACACTGTTCATTGAGTCTCAGTGAACCATGGTTGTGTGTGTCTGTTTACTTGTATGGGCTTGGCATTGAGTCACAGTGAGGTGTGTGTGTGTGTGTGTGTGTCTGTGTGGTGGTATAAGCTGCATTGAGTCACATGGCGTGGTGTGTGAGAGTGTGTGTGTGTGCGGGTACAGGCTGGTATTGAATCACAGTGAGCTGTGTGTGTGTGTGTGTGTGTGCTGCAATAGGCAGAGCATTGAGTCTCAGGTGTGTGTATGTGTGTGTGTATGTTGGTATGGTCTCTGCATTAATTCACTAAGGTGTGTTGTGTGTGTATGTACATGGAGCTGAAGACCGTATACTGATTCACAGTGAGCTGTGTGTGTATGTGTGTGTGTGTGTGATGGTATGGGCTTTTCATTGAATCACTGAGGTGTGTGTCTGTGTGTGTATACCTGGAACTACAGACTGTGCACTGATTCACAACGAGCCATGTGTGAATGTGTGTATGTGATAGTATAGGGTGTGCATAGAGTCACAAAGAGCCATGCATATGTGTCTTTGCATGGGTGTTGTGGTATAGGCTGTGTACTGTGGCACAGTGACTGTGCGTGTGTGTGTGTGTTTGTGTTTGTGATGGTATAGTGCATGCATTGAATAAGAGAGAGCCATGCATGTGTCTCTGTGTGTGTGTGCTGGCATAGGCATTACATTGCATCACAGTGAGCCATGTGTTTGTATGCTGGTGTAGACTCTGCCTTGAGTCACAGTAAGCCTTTTGTGTGTGCCAGTACAGGCTATGCATTGAGTCAGTGAGTCATATGTGTGTGTGTGTGTGTGTGTTTGTGTGCTGGTATGTGTAGTGCATTGAGTTCAAGAGAGCCGTGTATGTTTGTGTGTGTGTGTGTGTGTGTGCTGCTATAGGTGGTTCCCTGAGTCACAGTCAGGTATGTGTGAGTGTGTGTTTGTGTGTTCTTGTATAGGCTGTGCATTAATCCACAGTGAGCCATGTGTGTATGCTGGTACAGGAGGTGCATTGAGTCACAGTGATGGTTGTGTTTGTGTGTGTGTGTGCTGCAGTCGGCTGTAAATTGAGTCACAGAAGGTGGGTCTTTGTGTGTGTATGTGCAGATACAGGCTGCGGTTTGAGTCAGAGAGATGGGTGTCTCTGTGTGGTGTAATAGGCTGTGCATTGAATCACAGCAAGCTGTATTTTTGTGTGTATGTGTATTTTTGTATGTGTGTGTGTGTGTGATGGTACAGGCTGAACACTGAGTCACTGAGGTGTTCACGTGTGTATGTGGTGCTACAGACTCTTCGTTAGGTCAAACTGAGCCATATGTGTGTGTATGTTTGTGTGTGTGTACAGTTATTGGCTCTGCATTGAGTCATGGTGAACCATGTGTGTGTGGGGAGCTGGTATAGTCACAGCACTGAGTCACAGTTAAATGTGTAGGAGATGTGTGTGTATGTGTGTGTGTGTATTTGCTGGTGTATACTGTGCATTGAGTCACAGTTATTAGTGCAGTGTGTGTGTGTCTGTGATGGTGTGGACTGTGATTTTATCCACTTTGACATGAACGAGTGTGTGTGTGTGTGTATCTGTGTGTGTGTGTGTGTGCTAGCACTGAATGACCATTGAGACAGAGGGGGCTCTGTGTGTGTCTGTGTGTGTGCTGGTATAGACTCTGTATTGATTCACTGTGAGCTGTGTGTTTAAGTGTTTGCTCGTATAGGCAGTGCATTGAGTCTCAGTGAGGTGTTTCTGTGTGTGTGTGCTGGTACAGAAAGCTTTTTCAGTCACAGTCAGGTGTGTGTGTGTGTGCATGTGATTTTGTGTGCTGGTATGGGCTTTATTGTGCTGGTATGGGTTTTATTGAGTAATGGGTGTGTGTGTGAGTGTGTGGTGATACAGACTTCATTGATTCACAGCGAGCTGTGTGTGTGTGTCCTGGTATAGGTGATTGACTGAGTACCAGTGAGCCATGTGTGACTGCGTGTTGGTGTGTGTGTGTGTTCTTGTATAGGCTGTGCATTGATTCACAGTGAGCCAAGTGTGTATGCTGTCATAGGAGGTGCATTGAGTCACAGTGATGGTTGTGTTTGTGTGTGTGTGTTTGTGCTGCAGTAGGCTGTGAATTGAGTACCAGAAGGTGGGTCTTTGTGTGTGTATGTGCAGGTACAGGCTGCGGTTTGAGTTAGAGTGATGGGTGTCTCTGTGTGGTGTTATAGGCTGTGCATTGAATCACAGTGAGCCGTGTGTGTGTGTGTGTGTGTGCTGGAATAGGCAGAGCATTGAGTCTCAGGTGTGTGTATGTGTGTGTGTATGCTGGTATGGTCTCTGCATTGATTCACTAAGGTGTGTTGTGTGTGTATGTACATGGAGCTGAAGACTGTACACTGATTCACACTGAGCTGTGTGTGTATGTGTGTGTGATGGTATGGGCTTGGCATTGAGTCACTGAGGTGTGTGTTTGTGTGTGTATACCTGGAACTACAGACTGTGCACTGATTCACAATGAGCCATGTGTGAATGTGTGTATGTGATAGTATAGGGTGTGCATAGAGTCACAAAGAGCCGTGCATATGTGTCTTTGCATGGGTGTTGTGGTATAGGGTCTTCATTGTGTCACAGTGACTGTGCGTGTGTGTGTGTGTGTGTGTGTTTGTGATGGTATAGTACATGCATTGAATCAGAGAGAGCCATGCATGTGTCTCTGTGTGTGTGTGCTGGCATAGGCATTACATTGAGTCACAGTGAGCCATGTGTTTGTATGTTGGTGTAGACTCTGCATTGAGTCACAGTAAGCCTTGTGTGTGTGCCAGTACAGGCTGTGCATTGAGTCAGTGAGTCATATGTGTGTGTGTGTGTGTGTGTGTGTGTGCTGGTATAGGCAGTGCATTGAGTCCAATGAGCAGTGTATGTTTGTGTGTGTGTGTGTGTGTGCTGTTAGGTAATGTGCATTGAGTCACAGTAGCTCTGTGTGTTTTTGAATACCTCTGGGCTGGCATAGGCTGAGAATTGAGTCACAGTGTGGTGTGTGTGTGAGTGGTCATGTGTGTGCAAGTATAGGCTGGACATTGAAGCACAGTGAGCTGTGCGTGTTTGTGTTGATATAGGCTGCACATTCAGTTACAGTGAGCTGTGTGTGTATGTGAGTGTGCTTGTAGAAGCTGCACACTGGTTAACAGTGAGGTGTGTATGAGTGTGTGTGTGTGCTGTTACATACTGGGCATTCAGTCACAGTTTGCTGTGTGTGTGTGTGCATGCATGTGTGCTTTTATAGGCTGTGCCTTGATTCACATTGAACTGTGAGTGTGGGTGTGTGGATGTCTGCTGGTATACATTTTGCATTGTTTCACAATGAGCTGTGTGTGTGTGTGTGTGTGTGTGTTCTGGTATGAGATGTACATTGAGATACAGTGAGCCGTGCATGTGTGTGGCTGTGTGTGTGTGTGTGTGCTGCTAGAGGCTGGGCATTATGTAACACTGAGCTATGTGTTTCTGTGTGTCACTCTATAGACTGTGCATTGAGTCTGTGTGTGTGCATGCATGTGTGCTGGTATAGGCTATGCATTGATTCACATTGAGTTAGTGTGTGGTTGTGCATGTTGTGTGGCTATATGTTTTGCATTGATTCACTGTGAGCTGTGTGTGTGTGAGTGTGCATGTGTGTGAACATATAGGCTGGACATTGAGTCACAGTGAGGTGTGTGTGTGAGTTTGTGTTTATGTGCAGTGGTAAAAGCCACGCAATGAGAACCAGTGATGTTTGTTTCTGATAGTGTGTGTCTTTTCAGGTTTATGCTGGGCATTGAGTCACAGTGAGCCATGTGTTTGTGTGCATGTGTGTGTTTGTGTGCTGGTATAGGCTGTGCATTGAGTCACAGTGAGGTGTGTGTGTCTGTTCAGGTGTACACTGGGCATTGAGTCTCACCTTTGTATGTCTGTGTGTGTGTGCTGAGATAGGCTGTGCATTGAATCACAGTGACATGTGTGTCAGTGTCTGTGTGAGTGTGTATTCAGACACAGTGAGGTTTGAGTGTGAGTGTGTGTGTGCTGTTAGAGACTGTGGATTGAGTATCAGTGAGCCATGTTTGTTTTTGTGTGTATTCATGCATGTGTTCTGTTATAAGCTGTGCACTGAGTCACATTGCCGTATTTTTGTGTGTGTGTATGCCTGTTGATATAGGCTATGCATTGAGTCACAGTGCTCCGTTAGTGTCTGTGAGGGTTTGTTGGTATAGGCTGTGCACAGGGTCCCAGTGAGCCATCTGTGTGTGTGTGTCTGTGCAAATATGGACAGTGCATTGAGTCACAGTGAGTCATGTGTGTCTCTGGGTGTGTGTGTGTCCACATGTGCTGTGTTCGGTTGCGTGTTTTGTCACAGTAAGCCATGTGTGATTATGTGCTGGTATAGACTGTGAACTGAGTCACGGCCGTGTGTGTGTGTGTGTGTGTGTGTGTGTATGCATGCAGACTAGGCTATGCATTGACTCATAGTGAGCTGTTTATGTGTTTGTGATGGTATAGGCTGTCAATTGATTCACAGTGAGCTGTTTGCGTGTGCATGTGCTGATATAGTTTGAGCATTGAGTCACAGTTTGGCTGTGAGTTTGTTTTGCCGGTACAAGATGTACACCGAGTTACAGTGAGCCGTAGGTGTCTGTGGCTTTGTGTGTATGTGTGTGACTATATAGGTGGTGCAGTAAGTCACAGTGAGCTGTGAGTGTGGGTGTGATGCTAGTATAGACTGTGAACTGAGTCACAGAGAACCATGTGTGTGTGTGTGTGTGTGTGTTGTTTGCTTCAAGTTAATGTGCATTGAGTCACAGTGAGATCTGTGTGTGTTTGTGAATACCTCTGGGCTGGTATAGGCTGAGCATTGAGTCATAGTGAGGTGTGTGTGTGAGTGTGCGTGTGTGTGCAAGTATAGGCTGGGCATTGAGTCACAGTGAGCTGTGTGTTTTCGTGTGTGTGCTGGTATAGGCTGTGCATTCAGTCACAGTGAGCCATGTGTATGTGTGAGTGCTCTTGTAGAGGCTGCACATTGAATCACAGTGAGGTGTGTGTGTGATTGTGTGTGTGTGCTGTTCCATTCTGTGCATTCTGTCACAGTTAGCCATGTGTGTGTGTGCATTTGTGTGTGATTTTATAAGCTGTGCATTGATTCACATTGAACTGTGTGTGTGGGTGTGTGCTGGTGTATGCTTTGCATTTTTCACAGTCATCTGGGGGTATGTGTGTCTGTGTGTTGTGCTACAGGCTGAGTATTGTGTCACAGTGAAGTGTGTTTTTGGGAGTGTGCATGTGTCTGCATCTAAAGGCTGGCTATTAGTCACAGTGTGCCTTGTGTGTTTGTGTATGTTTCTGTACTGGTATAGGCTGTATATTCACAGTGAGGTGTGTTTGTGTGTCTGTCCTGGCGTAGGCTGGTTATTGGGTGACAGTGAGCCATGTGTGTGTGTGTGCTTGTAAAATCTGTGAACTGAGTCATGGCCATGTTTGTGTGTGTGAATGCTGGTATAGTTTATGCATTGACACATAGTGATACACGTGTGTGTTTTGTGATGGTATAAGCCATGCACTGAGTGTGAGTGAGCTGTTTTCATGTGTGCATGCTGGTATATTCTGAACTTTGAGTCACAGTGTGGTGTGTGGCCGTGTATGTGTGTGTGTGTGTGTGTGTTCCGGTATAAGATGTACATTGAGATACAGTGAGCCGTGCATATGTGTGGCTGTGTGTGTGGGTGTGTGTGTGTGCTGCTAGAGGCTGCGCATTGTGTAACACGGAGCCATGGGTGTGTTGTGTGTTGGTGGGCTTTCATTGATTCAATGGGTGTGTGTGTCTGTGTTTGTTGTGCTAAAGACTGCATTGAGTCACAGTGAGTCGTGTGTGTGTGTGCTGGTATAGACGATTGATTGAGTCACGGTCAGCCATGTGTGTGTGCATGTTGGTATGTGTGTGTGTTCTTCTATAGGTTGTGCATTGAGTCACAGTGAACCCTGTATCTGTGCAGGTGTGTATGTGTGGTGCTGGTATAGGCTGTGCATTGAGTGACACTGAGGTGTGTGTGTATGCTTGTGTGTTTTGGTATACATTGTACATTGAGTCACAGTGCTGTGTGTTTGTGTGCACGCTGGTATAGTCTGTGCATTGAGTCACAGTGATGTGTGTGTGTCTGCGTGTTCTGGTATAGGCTGACCATTGTGTCACATTGAGGTGTGTGTGTGTGCTGGCATAGGCTGCACTTTTTGTCACAGTGAGGTGTGTGTGTGTGTATGTGTAGGTACAGGCTGTGCATTGAGTCACAGTGTGGGGGGTGTGTGTGATGTTATATGCTGTGCACTAGGACACAGTGAGCCATGTGTGTGTGCTGGTATAATCTGACCATTGAGTCGCAGTGTGGTGTGGTGTGTGTGCCTTTGCTGGTATGGATTGTGCATTGAATCCCAGCCCTGTGTTAATGTTTGTGTATTTGGTGCTGTAGAGTCTGCATGAGTCACAGTAAGGTGTGTGTGTGTGCTGCTATAGGCTGAGAATTGAGTAACACCTAGGTGAGTGTATGTGTATGGGTATGCTGATAAGGGATTTGCATTGAATCAGTGAGCGGTGTGTGTGTGTGTGTGTGTACTGCTATAGGCTGTGCACTGAGCCACATTAAGGTGTGTTTCTGTGTATGTGTGTGTGGGTATAGGCTATGCATTGACTCACATTGAGCCATGTGTTTGTATGTGCTAGTATACACTGTTCATTGAGTCTCAGTGAACCATGGTTGTGTGTGTCTGTTTACTTGTATGGGCTTGGCATTGAGTCACAGTGAGGTGTGTGTGTGTGTCTGTGTGTCTGTGTGGTGGTATAAGCTGCATTGAGTCACATGGCGTGGTGTGTGAGAGTGTGTGTGTGTGCGGGTACAGGCTGGTATTGAATCACAGTGAGCTGTGTGTGTGTGTGTGTGTGTGCTGCAATAGGCAGAGCATTGAGTCTCAGGTGTGTGTATGTGTGTGTGTATGTTGGTATGGTCTCTGCATTAATTCACTAAGGTGTGTTGTGTGTGTATGTACATGGAGCTGAAGACCGTATACTGATTCACAGTGAGCTGTGTGTGTATGTGTGTGTGTGTGTGATGGTATGGGCTTTTCATTGAATCACTGAGGTGTGTGTCTGTGTGTGTATACCTGGAACTACAGACTGTGCACTGATTCACAACGAGCCATGTGTGAATGTGTGTATGTGATAGTATAGGGTGTGCATAGAGTCACAAAGAGCCGTGCATATGTGTCTTTGCATGGGTGTTGTGGTATAGGCTGTGTACTATGGCACAGTGACTGTGCGTGTGTGTGTGTGTTTGTGTTTGTGATAGTATAGTGCATGCATTGAATAAGAGAGAGCCATGCATGTGTCTCTGTGTTTGTGTGCTGGCATAGGCATTACATTGCATCACAGTGAGCCATGTGTTTGTATGCTGGTGTAGACTCTGCCTTGAGTCACAGTAAGCCTTGTGTGTGTGCCAGTCAGGCTATGCATTGAGTCAGTGAGTCATATATGTGTGTGTGTGTGTGTGTGTGTGTGTGTGCTGGTATGTGCAGTGCATTGAGTTCAAGAGAGCCGTGTATGTTTGTGTGTGTGGGTGTGTGTGTGTGCTGCTATAGGTTGTTCCCTGAGTCACAGTCAGGTATGTGTGAGTGTGTGTTTGTGTGTTCTTGTATAGGCTGTGCATTAATCCACAGTGAGCCATGTGTGTATGCTGGTACAGGAGGTGCATTGAGTCACAGTGATGGTTGTGTTTGTGTGTGTGTGTGCTGCAGTAGGCTGTGAATTGAGTCACAGAAGGTGGGTCTTTGTGTGTGTATGTGCAGGTACAGGCTGCGGTTTGAGTCAGAGAGATGGGTGTCTCTGTGTGGTGTAATAGGCTGTGCATTGAATCACAGCAAGCTGTATTTTTGTGTGTATGTGTATTTTTGTATGTGTGTGTGTGTGATGGTACAGGCTGAACACTGAGTCACTGAGGTGTTCATGTGTGTATGTGGTGCTACAGACTCTTCGTTAGGTCAAACTGAGCCATATGTGTGTGTATGTTTGTGTGTGTGTACAGTTATTGGCTCTGCATTGAGTCATGGTGAACCATGTGTGTGTGGGGAGCTGGTATAGTCACAGCACTGAGTCACAGTTAAATGTGTAGGAGATGTGTGTGTATGTGTGTGTGTGTATTTGCTGGTGTATACTGTGCATTGAGTCACAGTTAGTAGTGCAGTGTGTGTGTGTCTGTGATGGTGTGGACTGTGATTTTATCCACTTTGACATGAATGAGTGTGTGTGTGTGTGTATCTGTGTGTGTGTGTGTGTGTGCTAGCACTGAATGACCATTGAGACAGAGGGGGCTCTGTGTGTGTCTGTGTGTGTGCTGGTATAGACTCTGTATTGATTCACTGTGAGCTGTGTGTTTAAGTGTTTGCTCGTATAGGCAGTGCATTGAGTCTCAGTTAGGTGTTTCTGTGTGTCTGTGCTGGTACAGAAAGCTTTTTCAGTCACAGTCAGGTGTGTGTGTGTGTGCATGTGATTTTGTGTGCTGGTATGGGCTTTATTGTGCTGGTATGGGTTTTATTGAGTAATGGGTGTGTGTGTGAGTGTGTGGTGATACAGACTTCATTGATTCACAGCGAGCTGTGTGTGTGTGTCCTGGTATAGGTGATTGACTGAGTACCAGTGAGCCATGTGTGACTGCGTGTTGGTGTGTGTGTGTGTTCTTGTATAGGCTGTGCATTGATTCACAGTGAGCCAAGTGTGTATGCTGTCATAGGAGGTGCATTGAGTCACAGTGATGGTTGTGTTTGTGTGTGTGTGTTTGTGCTGCAGTAGGCTGTGAATTGAGTAGCAGAAGGTGGGTCATTGTGTGTGTATGTGCAGGTACAGGCTGCGGTTTGAGTTAGAGTGATGGGTGCCTCTGTGTGGTGTTATAGGCTGTGCATTGAATCACAGTGAGCCGTGTGTGTGTGTGTGTGTGCTGGAATAGGCAGAGCATTGAGTCTAAGGTGTGTGTCTGTGTGTGTATACCTGGAACTACAGACTGTGCACTGATTCACAACGAGCCATGTGTGAATGTGTGTATGTGATAGTATAGGGTGTGCATAGAGTCACAAAGAGCCGTGCATATGTGTCTTTGCATGGGTGTTGTGGTATAGGCTGTGTACTGTGGCACAGTGACTGTGCGTGTGTGTGTGTGTTTGTGTTTGTGATAGTATAGTGCATGCATTGAATAAGAGAGAGCCATGCATGTGTCTCTGTGTTTGTGTGCTGGCATAGGCATTACATTGCATCACAGTGAGCCATGTGTTTGTATGCTGGTGTAGACTCTGCCTTGAGTCACAGTAAGCCTTGTGTGTGTGCCAGTCAGGCTATGCATTGAGTCAGTGAGTCATATATGTGTGTGTGTGTGTGTGTGTGTGTGTGTGCTGGTATGTGCAGTGCATTGAGTTCAAGAGAGCCGTGTATGTTTGTGTGTGTGGGTGTGTGTGTGTGCTGCTATAGGTTGTTCCCTGAGTCACAGTCAGGTATGTGTGAGTGTGTGTTTGTGTGTTCTTGTATAGGCTGTGCATTAATCCACAGTGAGCCATGTGTGTATGCTGGTACAGGAGGTGCATTGAGTCACAGTGATGGTTGTGTTTGTGTGTGTGTGTGCTGCAGTAGGCTGTGAATTGAGTCACAGAAGGTGGGTCTTTGTGTGTGTATGTGCAGGTACAGGCTGCGGTTTGAGTCAGAGAGATGGGTGTCTCTGTGTGGTGTAATAGGCTGTGCATTGAATCACAGCAAGCTGTATTTTTGTGTGTATGTGTATTTTTGTATGTGTGTGTGTGTGATGGTACAGGCTGAACACTGAGTCACTGAGGTGTTCATGTGTGTATGTGGTGCTACAGACTCTTCGTTAGGTCAAACTGAGCCATATGTGTGTGTATGTTTGTGTGTGTGTACAGTTATTGGCTCTGCATTGAGTCATGGTGAACCATGTGTGTGTGGGGAGCTGGTATAGTCACAGCACTGAGTCACAGTTAAATGTGTAGGAGATGTGTGTGTATGTGTGTGTGTGTATTTGCTGGTGTATACTGTGCATTGAGTCACAGTTAGTAGTGCAGTGTGTGTGTGTCTGTGATGGTGTGGACTGTGATTTTATCCACTTTGACATGAATGAGTGTGTGTGTGTGTGTATCTGTGTGTGTGTGTGTGTGTGCTAGCACTGAATGACCATTGAGACAGAGGGGGCTCTGTGTGTGTCTGTGTGTGTGCTGGTATAGACTCTGTATTGATTCACTGTGAGCTGTGTGTTTAAGTGTTTGCTCGTATAGGCAGTGCATTGAGTCTCAGTTAGGTGTTTCTGTGTGTCTGTGCTGGTACAGAAAGCTTTTTCAGTCACAGTCAGGTGTGTGTGTGTGTGCATGTGATTTTGTGTGCTGGTATGGGCTTTATTGTGCTGGTATGGGTTTTATTGAGTAATGGGTGTGTGTGTGAGTGTGTGGTGATACAGACTTCATTGATTCACAGCGAGCTGTGTGTGTGTGTCCTGGTATAGGTGATTGACTGAGTACCAGTGAGCCATGTGTGACTGCGTGTTGGTGTGTGTGTGTGTTCTTGTATAGGCTGTGCATTGATTCACAGTGAGCCAAGTGTGTATGCTGTCATAGGAGGTGCATTGAGTCACAGTGATGGTTGTGTTTGTGTGTGTGTGTTTGTGCTGCAGTAGGCTGTGAATTGAGTAGCAGAAGGTGGGTCATTGTGTGTGTATGTGCAGGTACAGGCTGCGGTTTGAGTTAGAGTGATGGGTGCCTCTGTGTGGTGTTATAGGCTGTGCATTGAATCACAGTGAGCCGTGTGTGTGTGTGTGTGTGCTGGAATAGGCAGAGCATTGAGTCTAAGGTGTGTGTATGTGTGTGTGTATGCTGGTATGGTCTCTGCATTGATTCACTAAGGTGTGTTGTGTGTGTATGTACATGGAGCTGAAGACTGTACACTGATTCACACTGAGCTGTGTGTGTATGTGTGTGTGTGTGTGATGGTATGGGCTTGGCATTGAGTCACTGAGGTGTGTGTTTGTGTGTGTATACCTGGAACTACAGACTGTGCACTGATTCACAATGAGCCATGTGTGAATGTGTGTATGTGATAGTATAGGGTGTGAATAGAGTCACATTGAGCCGTGCATATGTGTCTTTGCATGGGTTTTGTGGTATAGGCTGTGCATTTTGTCACAGTGACTGTCCGTGTGTGTGTGTGTGTGTGTTTGCGATGGTATAGTACGGGCATTGAGTCAGAGAGAGCCATGCATGTGTCTCTGTGTGTGTGTGTTGGCATAGGCATTACATTGAGTCACAGTGAGCCATGTGTTTGCATGCTGGTGTAAACTCTGCATTGAGTCACAGTAAGCCTTGTGTGTGTGCCAGTACAGGCTGTGCATTGAGTCAGTGAGTCATATGTGTGTGTGTGTGTGTGTGTGTGTGCTGGTATAGGCAGTGCATTGAGTCCAATGAGCCGTGTATGTTTGTGTGTGAGTGTGCGTGCTGCTATAGGTGGTTCACTGAGTCACAGTCATGTATGTGTGAGTGAGTGTTTGTGTGTTCTTGTATAAGTTGTGTATTGATTCACAGTGAGCCCTGTGTGTATGGTGGTATAGGTGGTGCATTGAATCACAGTGATGGTTGTTTTTCTGTGTGTATGCTGCAGTAGGCTGTGAATTGAGTCACAGAAGGTGGGACTTTGTGTGTGTATGTGCAGGTACAAGCTGCAGTTCGAGTCACAGTGATGGGTGTCTCTGTGTGTTGTTATAGGCTGTGTATTGAATCACAGCGAGCCGTATTAGTGTGTGTATGTGTATTTGTGAATGTGTGTGTGTGTGTGATGGTACAGGCTGAACATTGAGTCACTGAGGTGTGCATGTGTGTATGTGGTGCTACAGACTGTTCGTTAGGTCAAACTGAGCCATATCTGTGTGTAGGTGTGTGTGTGTACAGTTATTTGCTGTGCACTGAGTCACAGTGAACCATGTGTGTGTGGGGAGCTGGTATAGTCAGAGCACTGAGTCACAGTTGAATGTGTGGGAGTTGTTTGTGTATGTGTGTATTTGCTGGTGTAGACTGTGCATTGAGTCACAGTGAGTAGTGCGGTGTGTGTGTGCTGTGATGGTGTGGACTGTGGTTTTATCCACTTTGACCTGAACGGCTGTGTGTGTGTGTTTGTGTGTGTGTGTGTGCTGGCACTAGATGACAATTGAGACAGAGTGGGCTGTGTGTCTGTGTGTGAGCTGGTATAGACTCTGTATTGAGTCACTGTGAGCTGTGTGTGTATGTGTGTGCTCGTATAGGCTGTGCATTGAGTCACAGTGAGGTGTTTTTGTGTGTGTTTGCTGGTACAGGAAGCGTTTTCAGTCACAGTCTCGTGTGTGTGTGTGTGCATGTGAGTTTGTGTGCTGGTATGGGCTTTATTGTGCTGGTATGGGCTTTATTGACTCATGGGTGTGTGTGTGAGTGTGTGGTAATACAGACTGCATTGAGTCACAGTGCGCTGTGTGTGTGTGTGCTGGTATAGGCGATTTATTGAGCACCAGTGAGCCATGTGTGAGTGCATGTCGGTGTGTGTGTGTACTGGTATAGGCTGTGCATTGAGTCACAGTGAGGCCTGCATCTGTGCATGTCTGTGTTTGTGTGTGTGTGTTTGCTGGTATAGGCTGAGCTTTGAATCACTCTGAGGTGTGTGTGCATGTGCTGGTAAAATTGTGCCTTGATTCACTGTGCCATGTGAGTGTGTGTGCACGCTGGTATAGGTTGTGCATTGAGTCAGAGTGGGAGGTGTGTGTGTCTGTGTGTTCTGGTATAGGCTGACAATTGAGGCACACTGAGGTCTGTGTGCACATGTGTGTATATGTGTGCTGGTACAGCCTGCTCATTGAGTCATATTGAGTTTTGTGTGTGTGTGTGTGCAGGTAGAGGTAACACATTGAGTCACAGTGAGGTGTATGTGTGTGATGTTATATGCTATGTACTGATTCATAGGGAGGTTTGTGTCTGTGTGTGTGCACTTTCTGGTATAGGATTTGCATTGAATCACACTGAGCTGTGTTTTTGAGTGTCAGTATATGTGCGTGTGTGGAGGTATGGGTTGTGGATTGACTCACAGTTTGCCGTATGTGCTTCTCTGTGTGTGTATGTCTGCTAGCATATCCTGTGCACTGAGTCACAGGGAGCCTTGTGTGTGTGTGTGTGTCCTGGTATAGAGTGTGCATTGATTCACAGTCAGCCATGTGTGTGTGTGAGTGCACTGGTATAGGATGTGCAGTGAGTCAGAGTGATGTGTGTGTGTGTCTGCGTGTTCTGATATAGGCTGACCATTGTGTAACATTGAGGGTGTGTGTGTTTGTGTGCTGGAATAGGCTGCATATTTTGTCACAGTGAGGTGTGTGTGTGTGTAGGTGTAGGTACAGGCTGTGCATTGAGTCACAGTGTGGGGTGTGTGTGTGATGTTATATTCTGTGCACTAGGACACAGTGAGCCGTGTGTGTGTGCTGGTATAATCTGAACATTGAGTCACAGTGTGGTGTGGTGTGTGTGCCTTTGCTGGTATGCACTGTGCATTGAATCCCAGCCCTGTGTTAGTGTTTGTGTATTTGGTGCTGTAGAGTCTGCATGAGTCACAGTAAGATGTGTGTGTGTGTACTGCTATAGGCTGTACACTGAGCCATATTAAGGTGTGTTTCTGTGTGTGTGTGTGCGGGTATAGGCTATGCATTGACTCACATTGAGCCATGTGTTTGTATGTGCTACTATACACTGTTCATTGAGTCTCAGTGAGCCTTTGTTTTGTGTGTCTGTTTACTTGTATGGGCTTGGCATTGAGTCTCAGACAGGTGTGTGTGTGTGTGTGAGTGTCTGTGTGGTGGTATCATCTGCATTGAGTCACACGGCGGTGTGTGTGAGAGTGTGTGTGTGTGCAGGTACAGGCTGGTATTGAATGACAGTGAGCCGTGTGTGTGCCTGTGTGTGTGTGTGTGCTGGATTAGGCAGCGCATTGAGTCTCAGGTGTGTGTATGTGTGTGTGTATGCTGGTATGGTCTCTGCATTGATTCACTAAGGTGTGTTGTGTGTGTATGTACATGGAGCTGAAGACTGTACACTGATTCACACTGAGCTGTGTGTGTATGTGTGTGTGTGTGTGATGGTATGGGCTTGGCATTGAGTCACTGAGGTGTGTGTTTGTGTGTGTATACCTGGAACTACAGACTGTGCACTGATTCACAATGAGCCATGTGTGAATGTGTGTATGTGATAGTATAGGGTGTGCATAGAGTCACAAAGAGCCGTGCATATGTGTCTTTGCATGGGTGTTGTGGTATAGGGTCTTCATTGTGTCACAGTGGCTGTGCGTGTGTGTGTGTGTGTGTTTGTGATGGTATAGTACATGCATTGAATCAGAGAGAGCCATGCATGTGTCTCTGTGTGTGTGTGCTGGCATAGGCATTACATTGAGTCACAGTGAGCCATGTGTTTGTATGTTGGTGTAGACTCTGCATTGAGTCACAGTAAGCCTTGTGTGTGTGCCAGTACAGGTTGTGCATTGAGTCAGTGAGTCATATGTGTGTGTGTGTTTGTGTGTGTGTGTGCTTGTTTAGACAGTGCATTGAGTCCAATGAGCAGTGTATGTTTGTGTGTGTGTGTGTGTGCTGTTAGGTAATGTGCATTGAGTCACAGTAGCTCTGTGTGTGTTTTTGAATACCTCTGGGCTGGCATAGGCTGAGAATTGAGTCACAGTGTGGTGTGTGTGTGAGTGTTCATGTGTGTGCAAGTATAGGCTGGACATTGAAGCACAGTGAGCTGTGTGTGTTTGTGTGTGTGCTGATATAGGCTGCACATTCAGTTACAGTGAGCCGTGTGTGTATGTGAGTGTGCTTGTAGAAGCTGCACACTGGTTAACAGTGAGGTGTGTATAAGTGTGTGTGTGTGCTGTTACATACTGGGCATTCAGTCACAGTTTGCTGTGTGTGTGTGTGCATGCATGTGTGCATTTATAGGCTGTGCCTTGATTCACATTGAACTGTGAGTGTGGGTGTGTGGATGTCTGCCGGTATACATTTTGCATTGTTTCACAATGAGCTGTGTGTGTGTGTGTGTGTGTGTGTGTGTTCTGGTATGAGATGTACATTGAGATACAGTGAGCCGTGCATGTGTGTGGCTGTGTGTGTGTGTGTGTGTGCTGCTAGAGGCTGGGCATTGTGTAACACTGAGCCATGTGTTTCTGTGTGTCACTCTATAGACTGTGCATTGAGTCTGTGTGTGTGCATGCATGTGTTTTGGTATAGGCTATGCATTGATTCACATTGAGTTAGTGTGTGGTTGTGCATGTTGTGTGGCTATATGTTTTGCATTGATTCACTGTGAGCGGTGTGTGTGTGAGTGTGCATGTGTGTGAACATATAGGCTGGACATTGAGTCACAGTGAGGTGTGTGTGTGAGTTTGTGTTTATGTGCAGTGGTAAAAGCCACGCAATGAGAACCAGTGATGTTTGTGTCTGATAGTGTGTGTCTTTTCAGGTTTATGCTGGGCATTGAGTCACAGTGAGCCATGTGTGTGTGTGCATGTGTGTGTTTGTGTGCTGGTATAGGCTGTGCATTGAGTCACAGTGAGGTGTGTGTGTCTGTTCAGGTGTACACTGGGCATTGAGTCTCAGCTTTGTATGTCTGTGTGTGTGTGCTGAGATAGGCTGTGCATTGAGTCACAGTGACATGTGTGTCAGTGTCTGTGTGAGTGTGTAATAGTATAGCTTGTGTGTTCAGACACAGTGAGGTTTGAGTGTGAGTGTGTGTGTGCTGTTAGAGACTGTGGATTGAGTATCAGTGAGCCATGTTTGTTTTTGTGTGTGTGCATGCATGTGTTCTGTTATAAGCTGTGCACTGAGTCACATTGCCGTATTTTTGTGTGTGTGTGTATGCCTGTTGATATAGGCTATGCATTGAGTCACAGTGCTCCGTTAGTGTCTGTGAGGGTTTGTTGGTATAGGCTGTGCACAGGGTCCCAGTGAGCCATCTGTGTGTGTGTGTCTGTGCAAATATGGACAGTGCATTGAGTCACAGTGAGTCATGTGTGTCTCTGGGTGTGTGTGTGTCCACATGTGCTGTGTTCGGTTGCGTGTTTTGTCACAGTAAGCCATGTGTGATTATGTGCTGGTATAGACTGTGAACTGAGTCACGGCCATGTGTGTGTGTGTGTGTGTGTTTATGCATGCAGACTAAGCTATGCATTGACTCATAGTGAGCTGTTTATGTGTTTGTGATGGTATAGGCTGTCAATTGATTCACAGTGAGCTGTTTGTGTGTGCATGTGCTGATATAGTTTGAGCATTGAGTCACAGTTTGGCTGTGAGTTTGTTTTGCCGGTACAAGATGTACACCGAGTTACAGAGAGCCGTAGGTGTCTGTGGCTTTGTGTGTATGTGTGTGCCTATATAGGTGGTGCAGTAAGTCACAGTGAGCTGTGAGTGTGGGTGTGATGCTAGTATAGACTGTGAACTGAGTCACAGAGAACCATGTGTGTGTGTGTGTATGTGTGTTGTTTGCTTCAAGTTAATGTGCATTGAGTCACAGTGAGCTCTGTGTGTGTTTGTGAATACCTCTGGGCTGGTATAGGCTGAGCATTGAGTCACAGTGAGGTGTGTGTGTGAGTGTACGTGTGTGTGCAAGTATAGGCTGGGCATTGAATCACAGTGAGCTGTGTGTTTTCGTATGTGTGCTGGTATAGGCTGCGCATTCAGTCACAGTGAGCCATGTGTATGTGTGAGTGCTCTTGTAGAGGCTGCACATTGAATCACAGTGAGGTGTGTGTGTGATTGTGTGTGTGTGTGCTGTTCCATTCTTTGCATTCTGTCACAGTGAGCCATGTGTGTGTGTGTGCATTTGTGTGTGATTTTATAAGCTGTGCATTGATTCACATTGAACTGTGTGTGTGGGTGTGTGCTGGTGTATGCTTTGCATTTTTCACAGTCATCTGGGGGTATGTGTGTCTGTGTGTTGTGCTACAGGCTGAGCATTGTGTCACAGTGAAGTGTGTTTGTGGGAGTGTGCATGTGTCTGCATCTAAAGGCTGGCTATTAGTCACAGTGTGCCTTGTGTGTTTGTGTATGTTTCTGTACTGGTGTAGGCTGTGCATTCATTCACAGTGAGGTGTGTTTGTGTGTCTGTCCTGGCGTAGGCTGGTTATTGGGTGACAGTGAGCCATGTGTGTGTGTGTGCTTGTAAAATCTGTGAACTGAGTCATGGCCATGTTTGTGTGTGTGAATGCTGGTATAGTTTATGCATTGACACATAGTGATACACGTGTGTGTTTCGTGATGGTATAAGCCATGCACTGAGTGTGAGTGAGCTGTTTTCATGTGTGCATGCTGGTATATTCTGAACTTTGAGTCACAGTGTGGTGTGTGGCCGTGTGTGTGTGTGTGTGTGTGTTCCGGTATAAGATGTACATTGAGATACAGTGAGCCGTGCATATGTGTGGCTGTGTGTGTGGGTGTGTGTGTGTGCTGCTAGAGGCTGCGCATTGTGTAACACGGAGCCATGGGTGTGTTGTGTGTTGGTGGGCTTTCATTGATTCAATGGGTGTGTGTGTCTGTGTTTGTTGTGCTAAAGACTGCATTGAGTCACAGTGAGTCGTGTGTGTGTGTGCTGGTATAGACGATTGATTGAGTCACGGTCAGCCATGTGTGTGTGCATGTTGGTATGTGTGTGTGTTCTTCTATAGGTTGTGCATTGAGTCACAGCGAACCCTGTATCTGTGCAGGTGTGTATGTGTGGTGCTGGTATAGGCTGTGCATTGAGTGACACTGAGGTGTGTGTGTATGCTTGTGTGTTTTGGTATACATTGTACATTGAGTCACAGTGCTGTGTGTTTGTGTGCACGCTGGTATAGTCTGTGCATTGAGTCACAGTGATGTGTGTGTGTCTGCGTGTTCTGGTATAGGCTGACCATTGTGTCACATTGAGGTGTGTGTGTGTGCTGGCATAGGCTGCACTTTTTGTCACAGTGAGGTGTGTGTGTGTGTATGTGTAGGTAGAGGCTGTGCATTGAGTCACAGTGTGGGGTGTGTGTGTGATGTTATATGCTGTGCACTAGGACACAGTGAGCCATGTGTGTGTGCTGGTATAATCTGACCATTGAGTCACAGTGTGGTGTGGTGTGTGTGCCTTTGCTGGTATGGATTGTGCATTGAATCCCAGCCCTGTGTTAATGTTTGTGTATTTGGTGCTGTAGAGTCTGCATGAGTCACAGTAAGGTGTGTGTGTGTGCTGCTATAGGCTGAGAATTGAGTAACACCTAGGTGAGTGTATGTGTATGTGTATGCTGATAAGGGATTTGCATTGAATCAGTGAGCGGTGTGTGTGTGTGTGTGTACTGCTATAGGCTGTGCACTGAGCCACATTAAGGTGTGTTTCTGTGTATGTGTGTGTGGGTATAGGCTATGCATTGACTCACATTGAGCCATGTGTTTGTATGTGCTAGTATACACTGTTCATTGAGTCTCAGTGAACCATGGTTGTGTGTGTCTGTTTACTTGTATGGGCTTGGCATTGAGTCACAGTGAGGTGTGTGTGTGTGTCTGTGTGTCTGTGTGGTGGTATAAGCTGCATTGAGTCACACGGCGTGGTGTGTGAGAGTGTGTGTGTGTGCGGGTACAGGCCGGTATTGAATCACAGTGAGCTGTGTGTGTGTGTGTGTGCTGCAATAGGCAGAGCATTGAGTCTCAGGTGTGTGTATGTGTGTGTGTATGTTGGTATGGTCTCTGCATTAATTCACTAAGGTGTGTTGTGTGTGTATGTACATGGAGCTGAAGACCGAATACTGATTCACAGTGAGCTGTGTGTGTATGTGTGTGTGTGTGTGATGCTATGGGCTTTGCATTGAGTCACTGAGGGGTGTGTCTGTGTGTGTACAACTGGAACTACAGACTGTGCACTGATTCACAATGAGCCATGTGTGAATGTGTGTATGTGATAGTATAGGGTGTGAATAGAGTCACATTGAGCCGTGCATATGTGTCTTTGCATGGGTGTTGTGGTATAGGCTGTGCATTGTGTCACAGTGACTGTGCGTGTGTGTGTGTGTGTGTGTGTGTTTGTGATGGTATAGTACGTGCATTGAATCAGAGAGAGCCATGCATGTGTCTCTGTGTGTGTGTGTTGGCATAGGCATTACATTGAGTCACAGTGAGCCATGTGTTTGTATGCTGGTGTAGACTCTGCATTGAGTCACAGTAAGCCTTGTGTGTGTGCCAGTACAGGCTGTGCATTGAGTCAGTGAGTCATATGTGTGTGTGTGTGTGTGCTGGTATAGACAGTGCATTGACTCCAATGAGCTGTGTAAGTTTGTGTGTGAGTGTGCGTGCTGCTATATGTGGTTCACTGAGTCACAGTCAGGTATGTGTGAGTGAGTGTTTGTGTGTTCTTGTATAGGTTGTGTATTGATTCACAGTGAGCCCTGTGTGTATGGTGGTATAGGTGGTGCATTGAATCACAGTGATGGTTGTTTTTCTGTGTGTATGCTGCAGTAGGCTGTGAATTGAGTCACAGAAGGTGGGACTTTGTGTGTGTATGTGTAGGTACAAGCTGCAGTTCGAGTCACAGTGATGGGTGTCTCTGTGTGGTGTTATAGGCTGTGTATTGAATCACAGCGAGCCGTATTAGTGTGTGTATGTGTATTTGTGTATGCGTGTGTGTGTGTGATGGTACAGGCTGAACATTGAGTCACTGAGGTGTGCATGTGTGTATGTGGTGCTACAGACTGTTCGTTAGGTCAAACTGAGCCATATCTGTGTGTAGGTGTGTGTGTGTACAGTTATTTGCTGTGCACTGAGTCACAGTGAACCATGTGTGTGTGGGGAGCTGGTATAGTCAGAGCACTGAGTCACAGTTGAATGTGTGGGAGTTGTTTGTGTATGTGTGTATTTGCTGGTGTAGACTGTGCATTGAGTCACAGTGAGTAGTGCGGTGTGTGTGTGCTGTGATGGTGTGGACTGTGGTTTTATCCACTTTGACCTGAACGGCTGTGTGTGTTTGTGTGTGTGTGTGTGTGCTGGCACTAGATGACAATTGAGACAGAGTGGGCTGTGTGTCTGTGTGTGAGCTGGTATAGACTGTATTGAGTCACTGTGAGCTGTGTGTGTATGTGTGCACTCATATAGGCTGTGCATTGAGTCACAGTGAGTTTGTGTGTTTGTGTGTGTGTGTGCTGGTACAGGAAGCGTTTTCAGTCACAGTCTCGTGTGTGTGTGTGTGCATGTGAGTTTGTGTGCTGGTATGGGCTTTATGGTGCTGGTATGGGCTTTATTGACTCATGGGTGTGTGTGTGAGTGTGTGGTGATACAGACTGCATTGAGTCACAGTGCGCTGTGTGTGTGTGCTGGTATAGGCGATTTATTGAGTACCAGTGAGCCATGTGTGAGTGCGTGTTGGGGTGTGTGTGTGTGTACTGGTATAGGCTGTGCATTGAGTCACACTGAGGCCTGCATCTGTGCATGTCTGTGTTTGTGTGTGTGTGTTTGCTGGTATAGGCTGAGCTTTGAATCACTCTGAGGTGTGTGTGCATGTGCTGGTAAAATTGTGCCTTGATTCACTGTGCCATGTGAGTGTGTGTGCACGCTGGTATAGGTTGTGCATTGAGTCAGAGTGGGAGGTGTGTGTGTCTGTGTGTTCTGGTATAGGCTGACAATTGAGGCACACTGAGATCTGTGTGCACATGTGTGTATATGTGTGCTGGTACAGCCTGCTCATTGAGTCATATTGAGTTTTGTGTGTGTGTGTGTGCAGGTAGAGGCAGCACATTGAGTCACAGTGAGGTGTATGTGTGTGATGTTATATGCTATGCACTGATTCATAGGGAGGTTTGTGTCTGTGTGTGTGCACTTTCTGGTATAGGATTTGCATTGAATCACACTGAGCTGTGTTTTTGAGTGTCAGTATATGTGCGTGTGTGGAGGTATGGGCTGTGGATTGACTCACAGTTTGCCGTATGTGCTTCTCTGTGTGTGTATGTCTGCTAGCATATCCTGTGCACTGAGTCACAGGGAGCCTTGTGTGTGTGTGTGTGTGTGTGTCCTGGTATAGAGTGTGCATTGATTCACAGTCAGCCATGTGTGTGTGTGTGTGAGTGCACTGGTATAGGATGTGCAGTGAGTCAGAGTGATGTGTGTGTGTGTCTGCGTGTTCTGATATAGGCTGACCATTGTGTAACATTGAGGGTGTGTGTGTGTGTGTGCTGGTATAGGCTGCATATTTTGTCACAGTGAAGTGTGTGTGTGTGTATGTGTAGGTACAGGCTGTGCATTGAGTCACAGTGTGGGGTGTGTGTGTGATGTTATATTCTGTGCACTAGGACACAGTGAGCCGCGTGTGTGTGCTGGTATAATCTGAACATTGAGTCACAGTGTGGTGTGGTGTGTGTGCCTTTGCTGGTATGGACTGTGCATTGAATCCCAGCCCTGTGTTAGTGTTTGTGTATTTGGTGCTGTAGAGTCTGCATGAGTCACAGTAAGATGTGTGTGTGTACTGCTATAGGCTGTACACTGAGCCATATTAAGGTGTGTTTCTGTGTGTGTGTGTGCGGGTATAGGCTATGCATTGACTCACATTGAGCCATGTGTTTGTATGTGCTACTATACACTGTTCATTGAGTCTCAGTGAGCCATTGTTGTGTGTGTCTGTTTACTTGTATGGGCTTGGCATTGAGTCTCAGACAGGTGTGTGTGTGTGTCTGTGTGTCTGTGTGGTGGTATAAACTGCATTGAGTCACACGGCGGTGTGTGTGAGAGTGTGTGTGTGTGCAGGTACAGGCTGGTATTGAACCACAGTGAGGCGTGTGTGTGCGTGTGTGTTTGTGTGTGCTGGAATAGGCAGAGCATTGAGTCTCAGGTGTGTGTATGTGTGTGTGTATGCTGGTATGGTCTCTGCATTGATTCACTAAGGTGTGTTGTGTGTGTATGTACATGGAGCTGAAGACTGTACACTGATTCACACTGAGCTGTGTGTGTGTGTGTGTGTGTGTGTGATGGTATGGTCTTGGCATTGAGTCACTGAGGTGTGTGTTTGTGTGTGTATACCTGGAACTACAGACTGTGCACTGATTCACAATGAGCCATGTGTGAATGTGTGTATGTGATAGTATAGGGTGTGCATAGAGTCACAAAGAGCCGTGCATATGTGTCTTTGCATGGGTATTGTGGTATAGGGTCTTCATTGTGTCACAGTGACTGTGCGTGTGTGTGTGTGTGTGTGTTTGTGATGGTATAGTACATGCATTGAATCAGAAAGAGCCATGCATGTGTCTCTGTGTGTGTGTGCTGGCATAGGCATTACATTGAGTCACAGTGAGCCATGTGTTTGTATGTTGGTGTAGACTCTGCATTGAGTCACAGTAAGCCTTGTGTGTGTGCCAGTACAGGTTGTGCATTGAGTCAGTGAGTCATATGTGTGTGTGTGTTTGTGTGTGTGTGTGCTTGTTTAGACAGTGCATTGAGTCCAATGAGCAGTGTATGTTTGTGTGTGTGTGTGTGTGTGCTGTTAGGTAATGTGCATTGAGTCACAGTAGCTCTGTGTGTGTTTTTGAATACCTCTGGGCTGGCATAGGCTGAGAATTGAGTCACAGTGTGGTGTGTGTGTGAGTGTTCATGTGTGTGCAAGTATAGGCTGGACATTGAAGCACAGTGAGCTGTGTGTGTTTGTGTGTGTGTTGATATAGGCGGCACATTCAGTTACAGTGAGCTGTGTGTGTATGTGAGTGTGCTTGTAGAAGCTGCACACTGGTTAACAGTGAGGTGTGCATGAGTGTGTGTGTGTGCTGTTACATACTGGGCATTCAGTCACAGTTTGCTGTGTGTGTGTGTGCATGCATGTGTGCTTTTATAGGCTGTGCCTTGATTCACATTGAACTGTGAGTGTGGGTGTGTGGATGTCTGCTGGTATACATTTTGCATTGTTTCACAATGAGCTGTGTGTGTGTGTGTGTGTGTGTGTGTGTTCTGGTATGAGATGTACATTGAGATACAGTGAGCCGTGCATGTGTGTGGCTGTGTGTGTGTGCTGCTAGAGGCTGGGCATTGTGTAACACTGAGCTATGTGTTTCTGTGTGTCACTCTATAGACTGTGCATTGAGTCTGTGTGTGTGCATGCATGTGTGCTGGTATAGGCTATGCATTGATTCACATTGAGTTAGTGTGTGGTTGTGCATGTTGTGTGGCTATATGTTTTGCATTGATTCACTGTGAGCTGTGTGTGTGTGAGTGTGCATGTGTGTGAACATATAGGCTGGACATTGAGTCACAGTGAGGTGTGTGTGTGAGTTTGTGTTTATGTGCAGTGGTAAAAGCCACGCAATGAGAACCAGTGATGCTTGTGTCTGATAGTGTGTGTCTTTTCAGGTTTATGCTGGGCATTGAGTCACAGTGAGCCGTGTGTGTGTGTGCATGTGTGTGTTTGTGTGCTGGTATAGGCTGTGCATTGAGTCACAGTGAGGTGTGTGTGTCTGTTCAGGTGTACACTGGGCATTGAGTCTCAGCTTTGTATGTCTGTGTGTGTGTGCTGAGATAGGCTGTGCATTGAGTCACAGTGACATGTGTGTCAGTGTCTGTGTGAGTGTGTAATAGTATAGCTTGTGTGTTCAGACACAGTGAGGTTTGAGTGTGAGTGTGTGTGTGCTGTTAGAGACTGTGGATTGAGTATCAGTGAGCCATGTTTGTTTTTGTGTGTGTGCATGCATGTGTTCTGTTATAAGCTGTGCACTGAGTCACATTGCCGTATTTTTGTGTGTGTGTGTATGCCTGTTGATATAGGCTATGCATTGAGTCACAGTGCTCCGTTAGTGTCTGTGAGGGTTTGTTGGTATAGGCTGTGCACAGGGTCCCAGTGAGCCATCTGTGTGTGTGTGTCTGTGCAAATATGGACAGTGCATTGAGTCACAGTGAGTCATGTGTGTCTCTGGGTGTGTGTGTGTCCACATGTGCTGTGTTCGGTTGCGTGTTTTGTCACAGTAAGCCATGTGTGATTATGTGCTGGTATAGACTGTGAACTGAGTCACGGCCATGTGTGTGTGTGTGTGTGTGTGTGTGTGTGTATGCATGCAGACTAGGCTATGCATTGACTCATAGTGAGCTGTTTATGTGTTTGTGATGGTATAGGCTGTCAATTGATTCACAGTGAGCTGTTTGTGTGTGCATGTGCTGATATAGTTTGAGCATTGAGTCACAGTTTGGCTGTGAGTTTGTTTTGCCGGTACAAGATGTACACCGAGTTACAGTGAGCCGTAGGTGTCTGTGGCTTTGTGTGTATGTGTGTGCCTATATAGGTGGTGCAGTAAGTCACAGTGAGCTGTGAGTGTGGGTGTGATGCTAGTATAGACTGTGAACTGAGTCACAGAGAACCATGTGTGTGTGTGTGTGTGTGTTGTTTGCTTCAAGTTAATGTGCATTGAGTCACAGTGAGCTCTGTGTGTGTTTGTGAATACCTCTGGGCTGGTATAGGCTGAGCATTGAGTCACAGTGAGGTGTGTGTGTGAGTGTGCGTGTGTGTGCAAGTATAGGCTGGGCATTGAATCACAGTGAGCTGTGTGTTTTCGTGTGTGTGCTGGTATAGGCTGCGCATTCAGTCACAGTGAGCCATGTGTATGTGTGAGTGCTCTTGTAGAGGCTGCACATTGAATCACAGTGAGGTGTGTGTGTGATTGTGTGTGTGTGCTGTTCCATTCTGTGCATTCTGTCACAGTTAGCCATGTGTGTGTGTGCATTTGTGTGTGATTTTATAAGCTGTGCATTGATTCACATTGAACTGTGTGTGTGGGTGTGTGCTGGTGTATGCTTTGCATTTTTCACAGTCATCTGGGGGTATGTGTGTCTGTGTGTTGTGCTACAGGCTGAGCATTGTGTCACAGTGAAGTGTGTTTGTGGGAGTGTGCATGTGTCTGCATCTAAAGGCTGGCTATTAGTCACAGTGTGCCTTGTGTGTTTGTGTATGTTTCTGTACTGGTATAGGCTGTGCATTCATTCACAGTGAGGTGTGTTTGTGTGTCTGTCCTGGCGTAGGCTGGTTATTGGGTGACAGTGAGCCATGTGTGTGTGTGTGCTTGTAAAATCTGTGAACTGAGTCATGGCCATGTTTGTGTGTGTGAATGCTGGTATAGTTTATGCATTGACACATAGTGATACACGTGTGTGTTTCGTGATGGTATAAGCCATGCACTGAGTGTGAGTGAGCTGTTTTCATGTGTGCATGCTGGTATATTCTGAACTTTGAGTCACAGTGTGGTGTGTGGCCGTGTATGTGTGTGTGTGTGTGTGTGTGTGTTCCGGTATAAGATATACATTGAGATACAGTGAGCCGTGCATATGTGTGGCTGTGTGTGTTGGTGTGTGTGTGTGCTGCTAGAGGCTGCGCATTGTGTAACACGGAGCCATGGGTGTGTTGTGTGTTGGTGGGCTTTCATTGATTCAATGGGTGTGTGTGTCTGTGTTTGTTGTGCTAAAGACTGCATTGAGTCACAGTGAGTCGTGTGTGTGTGTGCTGGTATAGACGATTGATTGAGTCACGGTCAGCCATGTGTGTGTGCATGTTGGTATGTGTGTGTGTTCTTCTATAGGTTGTGCATTGAGTCACAGCGAACCCTGTATCTGTGCAGGTGTGTATGTGTGGTGCTGGTATAGGCTGTGCATTGAGTGACACTGAGGTGTGTGTGTATGCTTGTGTGTTTTGGTATACATTGTACATTGAGTCACAGTGCTGTGTGTTTGTGTGCATGCTGGTATAGTCTGTGCATTGAGTCACAGTGATGTGTGTGTGTCTGCGTGTTCTGGTATAGGCTGACCATTGTGTCACATTGAGGTGTGTGTGTGTGCTGGCATAGGCTGCACTTTTTGTCACAGTGAGGTGTGTGTGTGTGTATGTGTAGGTAGAGGCTGTGCATTGAGTCACAGTGTGGGGTGTGTGTGTGATGTTATATGCTGTGCACTAGGACACAGTGAGCCATGTGTGTGTGCTGGTATAATCTGACCATTGAGTCACAGTGTGGTGTGGTGTGTGTGCCTTTGCTGGTATGGATTGTGCATTGAATCCCAGCCCTGTGTTAATGTTTGTGTATTTGGTGCTGTAGAGTCTGCATGAGTCACAGTAAGGTGTGTGTGTGTGCTGCTATAGGCTGAGAATTGAGTAACACCTAGGTGAGTGTATGTGTATGTGTATGCTGATAAGGGATTTGCATTGAATCAGTGAGCGGTGTGTGTGTGTGTGTACTGCTATAGGCTGTGCGCTGAGCCACATTAAGGTGTGTTTCTGTGTATGTGTGTGTGGGTATAGGCTATGCATTGACTCACATTGAGCCATGTGTTTGTATGTGCTAGTATACACTGTTCATTGAGTCTCAGTGAACCATGGTTGTGTGTGTCTGTTTACTTGTATGGGCTTGGCATTGAGTCACAGTGAGGTGTGTGTGTGTGTCTGTGTGGTGGTATAAGCTGCATTGAGTCACACGGCGTGGTGTGTGAGAGTGTGTGTGTGTGCGGGTACAGGCTGGTATTGAATCACAGTGAGCTGTGTGTGTGTGTGTGTGTGCTGCAATAGGCAGAGCATTGAGTCTCAGGTGTGTGTATATGTGTGTGTATGTTGGTATGGTCTCTGCATTAATTCACTAAGGTGTGTTGTGTGTGTATGTACATGGAGCTGAAGACCGTATACTGATTCACAGTGAGCTGTGTGTGTATGTGTGTGTGTGTGTGATGGTATGGGCTTTTCATTGAATCACTGAGGTGTGTGTCTGTGTGTGTATACCTGGAACTACAGACTGTGCACTGATTCACAACGAGCCATGTGTGAATGTGTGTATGTGATAGTATAGGGTGTGCATAGAGTCACAAAGAGCCGTGCATATGTGTCTTTGCATGGGTGTTGTGGTATAGGCTGTGTACTGTGGCACAGTGACTGTGCGTGTGTGTGTGTGTTTGTGTTTGTGATGGTATAGTGCGTGCATTGAATAAGAGAGAGCCATGCATGTGTCTCTTTGTGTGTGTGCTGGCATAGGCATTACATTGCATCACAGTGAGCCATGTGTTTGTATGCTGGTGTAGACTCTGCCTTGAGTCACAGTAAGCCTTGTGTGTGTGCCAGTACAGGCTATGCATTGAGTCAGTGAGTCATATATGTGTGTGTGTGTGTGTGTGTTTGTGTGCTGGTATGTGCAGTACATTGAGTTCAAGAGAGCCGTGTATGTTTGTGTGTGTGTGTGTGTGTGTGTGTGCTGCTATAGGTGGTTCCCTGAGTCACAGTCAGGTATGTGTGAGTGTGTGTTTGTGTGTTCTTGTATAGGCTGTGCATTAATCCACAGTGAGCCATGTGTGTATGCTGGTATAGTAGGTGCATTGAGTCACAGTGATGGTTATGTTTGTGTGTGTGTGTGTGCTGCAGTAGGCTGTGAATTGAGTCACAGAAGGTGGGTCTTTGTGTGTGTATGTGCAGGTACAGGCTGCGGTTTGAGTCAGAGAGATGGGTGTCTCTGTGTGGTGTAATAGGCTGTGCATTGAATCACAGCAAGCCGTATTTTGGTGTGTATGTGTATTTTTGTATGTGTGTGTGTGTGTGTGATGGTACAGGCTGAACACTGAGTCACTGAGGTGTTCATGTGTGTATGTGGTGCTACAGACTCTTCGTTAGGTCAAACTGAGCCATATGTGTGTGTATGTTTGTGTGTGTGTACAGTTATTGGCTCTGCATTGAGTCATGGTGAACCATGTGTGTGTGGGGAGCTGGTATAGTCACAGCACTGAGTCACAGTTAAATGCGTAGGAGATGTGTGTGTATGTGTGTGTGTGTATTTGCTGGTGTATACTGTGCATTGAGTCACAGTTAGTAGTGCAGTGTGTGTGTGTCTGTGATGGTGTGGACTGTGTTTTTATCCACTTTGACATGAACGAGTGTGTGTGTGTGTATCTGTGTGTGTGTGTGTGTGTGTGCTAGCACTGAATGACCATTGAGACAGAGGGGGCTCTGTGTGTGTCTGTGTGTGTGCTGGTATAGACTCTGTATTGATTCACTGTGAGCTGTGTGTTTAAGTGTTTGCTCGTATAGGCAGTGCATTGAGTCTCAGTGAGGTGTTTCTGTGTGTGTGTGCTGGTACAGAAAGCTTTTTCAGTCACAGTCAGGTGTGTGTGTGTGTGCATGTGATTTTGTGTGCTGGTATGGGCTTTATTGTGCTGGTATGGGTTTTATTGAGTAATGGGTGTGTGTGTGAGTGTGTGGTGATACAGACTTCATTGATTCACAGCGAGCTGTGTGTGTGTGTCCTGGTATAGGTGATTGACTGAGTACCAGTGAGCCATGTGTGACTGCGTGTTGGTGTGTGTGTGTGTTCTTGTATAGGCTGTGCATTGATTCACAGTGAGCCAAGTGTGTATGCTGTCATAGGAGGTGCATTGAGTCACAGTGATGGTTGTGTTTGTGTGTGTGTGTTTGTGCTGCAGTAGGCTGTGAATTGAGTACCAGAAGGTGGGTCTTTGTGTGTGTATGTGCAGGTACAGGCTGCGGTTTGAGTTAGAGTGATGGGTGTCTCTGTGTGGTGTTATAGGCTGTGCATTGAATCACAGTGAGCCGTGTGTGTGTGTGTGTGTGTGTGCTGGAATAGGCAGAGCATTGAGTCTCAGGTGTGTGTATGTGTGTGTGTATGCTGGTATGGTCTCTGCATTGATTCACTAAGGTGTGTTGTGTGTGTATGTACATGGAGCTGAAGACTGTACACTGATTCACACTGAGCTGTGTGTGTATGTGTGTGTGTGTGTGATGGTATGGACTTGGCATTGAGTCACTGAGGTGTGTGTTTGTGTGTGTATACCTGGAACTACAGACTGTGCACTGATTCACAATGAGCCATGTGTGACTGTGTGTATGTGATAGTATAGGGTGTGCATAGAGTCACAAAGAGCCGTGCATATGTGTCTTTGCATGGGTGTTTTGGTATAGGGTCTTCATTGTGTCACAGTGACTGTGCGTGTGTGTGTGTGTGTGTGTTTGTGATGGTATAGTACATGCATTGAATCAGAGAGAGCCATGCATGTGTCTCTGTGTGTGTGTGCTGGCATAGGCATTACATTGAGTCACAGTGAGCCATGTGTTTGTATGTTGGTGTAGACTCTGCATTGAGTCACAGTAAGCCTTGTGTGTGTGCCAGTACAGGTTGTGCATTGAGTCAGTGAGTCATATGTGTGTGTGTGTTTGTGTGTGTGTGCGCTTGTTTAGACAGTGCATTGAGTCCAATGAGCAGTGTATGTTTGTGTGTGTGTGCTGTTAGGTAATGTGCATTGAGTCACAGTAGCTCTGTGTGTGTTTTTGAATACCTCTGGGCTGGCATAGGCTGAGAATTGAGTCACAGTGTGGTGTGTGTGTGAGTGTTCATGTGTGTGCAAGTATAGGCTGGACATTGAAGCACAGTGAGCTCTGTGTGTTTGTGTGTGTGCTGATATAGGCTGCACATTCAGTTACAGTGAGCTGTGTGTGTATGTGAGTGTGCTTGTAGAAGCTGCACACTGGTTAACAGTGAGGTGTGTATGAGTGTGTGTGTGTGCTGTTACATACTGGGCATTCAGTCACAGTTTGCTGTGTGTGTGTGTGCATGCATGTGTGCTTTTGTAGGCTGTGCCTTGATTCACATTGAACTGTGAGTGTGGGTGTGTGGATGTCTGCTGGTATACATTTTGCATTGTTTCACAATGAGCTGTGTGTGTGTGTGTGTGTGTGTGTGTGTGTTCTGGTATGAGATGTACATTGAGATACAGTGAGCCGTGCATGTGTGTGGCTGTGTGTGTGTGTGTGTGTGCTGCTAGAGGCTGGGCATTGTGTAACACTGAGCTATGTGTTTCTGTGTGTCACTCTATAGACTGTGCATTGAGTCTGTGTGTGTGCATGCATGTGTGCTGGTATAGGCTATGCATTGATTCACATTGAGTTAGTGTGTGGTTGTGCATGTTGTGTGGCTATATGTTTTGCATTGATTCACTGTGAGCTGTGTGTGTGTGAGTGTGCATGTGTGTGAACATATAGGCTGGACATTGAGTCACAGTGAGGTGTGTGTGTGAGTTTGTGTTTATGTGCAGTGGTAAAAGCCACGCAATGAGAACCAGTGATGTTTGTGTCTGATAGTGTGTGTCTTTTCAGGTTTATGCTGGGCATTGAGTCACAGTGAGCCGTGTGTGTGTGTGCATGTGTGTGTTTGTGTGCTGGTATAGGCTGTGCATTGAGTCACAGTGAGGTGTGTGTGTCTGTTCAGGTGTACACTGGGCATTGAGTCTCAGCTTTGTATGTCTGTGTGTGTGTGCTGAGATAGGCTGTGCATTGAGTCACAGTGACATGTGTGTCAGTGTCTGTGTGAGTGTGTATTCAGACACAGTGAGGTTTGAGTGTGAGTGTGTGTGTGCTGTTAGAGACTGTGGATTGAGTATCAGTGAGCCATGTTTGTTTTTGTGTGTGTGCATGCATGTGTTCTGTTATAAGCTGTGCACTGAGTCACATTGCCGTATTTTTGTGTGTGTGTGTGTATGCCTGTTGATATAGGCTATGCATTGAGTCACAGTGCTCCGTTAGTGTCTGTGAGGGTTTGTTGGTATAGGCTGTGCACAGGGTCCCAGTGAGCCATCTGTGTGTGTGTGTCTGTGCAAATATGGACAGTGCATTGAGTCACAGTGAGTCATGTGTGTCTCTGGGTGTGTGTGTGTCCACATGTGCTGTGTTCGGTTGCGTGTTTTGTCACAGTAAGCCATGTGTGATTATGTGCTGGTATAGACTGTGAACTGAGTCACGGCCATGTGTGTGTGTGTGTGTGTGTGTGTGTGTGTGTATGCATGCAGACTAGGCTATGCATTGACTCATAGTGAGCTGTTTATGTGTTTGTGATGGTATAGGCTGTCAATTGATTCACAGTGAGCTGTTTGCGTGTGCATGTGCTGATATACTTTGAGCATTGAGTCACAGTTTGGCTGTGAGTTTGTTTTGCCGGTACAAGATGTACACCGAGTTACAGTGAGCCGTAGGTGTCTGTGGCTTTGTGTGTATGTGTGTGCCTATATAGTTGGTGCAGTAAGTCACAGTGAGCTGTGAGTGTGGGTGTGATGCTAGTATAGACTGTGAACTGAGTCACAGAGAACCATGTGTGTGTGTGTGTGTGTGTGTTGTTTGCTTCAAGTTAATGTGCATTAACTCTGTGTGTGTTTGTGAGCTCTGTGTGTGTTTGTGAATACCTCTGGGCTGGTATAGGCTGAGCTTTGAGTCATAGTGAGGTGTGTGTGTGAGTGTGCGTGTGTGTGCAAGTATAGGCTGGGCATTGAGTCACAGTGAGCTGTGTGTTTTCGTGTGTGTGCTGGTATAGGCTGCGCATTCAGTCACAGTGAGCCATGTGTATGTGTGAGTGCTCTTGTAGAGGCTGCACATTGAATCACAGTGAGGTGTGTGTGTGATTGCGTGTGTGTGCTGTTCCATTCTGTGCATTCTGTCACAGTTAGCCATGTGTGTGTGTGCATTTGTGTGTGATTTTATAAGCTGTGCATTGATTCACATTGAACTGTGTGTGTGGGTGTGTGCTGGTGTATGCTTTGCATTTTTCACAGTCATCTGGGGGTATGTGTGTCTGTGTGTTGTGCTACAGGCTGAGCATTGTGTCACAGTGAAGTGTGTTTGTGGGAGTGTGCATGTGTCTGCATCTAAAGGCTGGCTATTAGTCACAGTGTGCCTTGTGTGTTTGTGTATGTTTCTGTACTGGTATAGGCTGTGCATTCATTCACAGTGAGGTGTGTTTGTGTGTCTGTCCTGGCGTAGGCTGGTTATTGGGTGACAGTGAGCCATGTGTGTGTGTGTGCTTGTAAAATCTGTGAACTGAGTCATGGCCATGTTTGTGTGTGTGAATGCTGGTATAGTTTATGCATTGACACATAGTGATACACGTGTGTGTTTCTTGATGGTATAAGCCATGCACTGAGTGTGAGTGAGCTGTTTTCATGTGTGCATGCTGGTATATTCTGAACTTTGAGTCACAGTGTGGTGTGTGGCCGTGTATGTGTGTGTGTGTGTGTGTGTGTGTGTTCCGGTATAAGATGTACATTGAGATACAGTGAGCCGTGCATATGTGTGGCTGTGTGTGTGGGTGTGTGTGTGTGCTGCTAGAGGCTGCGCATTGTGTAACACGGAGCCATGGGTGTGTTGTGTGTTGGTGGGCTTTCATTGATTCAATGGGTGTGTGTGTCTGTGTTTGTTGTGCTAAAGACTGCATTGAGTCACAGTGAGTCGTGTGTTTGTGTGCTGGTATAGACGATTGATTGAGTCACGGTCAGCCATGTGTGTGTGCATGTTGGTATGTGTGTGTGTTCTTCTATAGGTTGTGCATTGAGTCACAGTGAACCCTGTATCTGTGCAGGTGTGTATGTGTGGTGCTGGTATAGGCTGTGCATTGAGTGACACTGAGGTGTGTGTGTATGCTTGTGTGTTTTGGTATACATTGTACATTGAGTCACAGTGTTGTGTGTTTGTGTGCACGCTGGTATAGTCTGTGCATTGAGTCACAGTGATGTGTGTGTGTCTGCGTGTTCTGGTATAGGCTGACCATTGTGTCACATTGAGGTGTGTGTGTGTGCTGGCATAGGCTGCACTTTTTGTCACAGTGAGGTGTGTGTGTGTGTATGTGTAGGTAAAGGCTGTGCATTGAGTCACAGTGTGGGGGGGTGTGTGATGTTATATGCTGTGCACTAGGACACAGTGAGCCATGTGTGTGTGCTGGTATAATCTGACCATTGAGTCGCAGTGTGGTGTGGTGTGTGTGCCTTTGCTGGTATGGATTGTGCATTGAATCCCAGCCCTGTGTTAAAGTTTGTGTATTTGGTGCTGTAGAGTCTGCATGAGTCACAGTAAGGTGTGTGTGTGTCCTGCTATAGGCTGAGAATTGAGTAACACCTAGGTGAGTGTATGTGTATGGGTATGCTGATAAGGGATTTGCATTGAATCAGTGAGCAGTGTGTGTGTGTGTGTACTGCTATAGGCTGTGCACTGAGCCACATTAAGGTGTGTTTCTGTGTATGTGTGTGTGGGTATAGGCTATGCATTGACTCACATTGAGCCATGTGTTTGTATGTGCTAGTATACACTGTTCATTGAGTCTCAGTGAACCATGGTTGTGTGTGTCTGTTTACTTGTATGGGCTTGGCATTGAGTCACAGTGAGGTGTGTGTGTGTGTGTGTGTGTCTGTGTGGTGGTATAAGCTGCATTGAGTCACATGGCGTGGTGTGTGAGAGTGTGTGTGTGTGCGGGTACAGGCTGGTATTGAATCACAGTGAGCTGTGTGTGTGTGTGTGTGTGTGCTGCAATAGGCAGAGCATTGAGTCTCAGGTGTGTGTATGTGTGTGTGTATGTTGGTATGGTCTCTGCATTAATTCACTAAGGTGTGTTGTGTGTGTATGTACATGGAGCTGAAGACCGTATACTGATTCACAGTGAGCTGTGTGTGTATGTGTGTGTGTGTGTGATGGTATGGGCTTTTCATTGAATCACTGAGGTGTGTGTCTGTGTGTGTATACCTGGAACTACAGACTGTGCACTGATTCACAACGAGCCATGTGTGAATGTGTGTATGTGATAGTATAGGGTGTGCATAGAGTCACAAAGAGCCATGCATATGTGTCTTTGCATGGGTGTTGTGGTATAGGCTGTGTACTGTGGCACAGTGACTGTGCGTGTGTGTGTGTGTTTGTGTTTGTGATGGTATAGTGCATGCATTGAATAAGAGAGAGCCATGCATGTGTCTCTGTGTGTGTGTGCTGGCATAGGCATTACATTGCATCACAGTGAGCCATGTGTTTGTATGCTGGTGTAGACTCTGCCTTGAGTCACAGTAAGCCTTTTGTGTGTGCCAGTACAGGCTATGCATTGAGTCAGTGAGTCATATATGTGTGTGTGTGTGTGTGTGTTTGTGTGCTGGTATGTGTAGTGCATTGAGTTCAAGAGAGCCGTGTATGTTTGTGTGTGTGTGTGTGTGTGTGCTGCTATAGGTGGTTCCCTGAGTCACAGTCAGGTATGTGTGAGTGTGTGTTTGTGTGTTCTTGTATAGGCTGTGCATTAATCCACAGTGAGCCATGTGTGTATGCTGGTACAGGAGGTGCATTGAGTCACAGTGATGGTTGTGTTTGTGTGTGTGTGTGCTGCAGTCGGCTGTAAATTGAGTCACAGAAGGTGGGTCTTTGTGTGTGTATGTGCAGATACAGGCTGCGGTTTGAGTCAGAGAGATGGGTGTCTCTGTGTGGTGTAATAGGCTGTGCATTGAATCACAGCAAGCTGTATTTTTGTGTGTATGTGTATTTTTGTATGTGTGTGTGTGTGTGATGGTACAGGCTGAACACTGAGTCACTGAGGTGTTCATGTGTGTATGTGGTGCTACAGACTCTTCGTTAGGTCAAACTGAGCCATATGTGTGTGTATGTTTGTGTGTGTGTACAGTTATTGGCTCTGCATTGAGTCATGGTGAACCATGTGTGTGTGGGGAGCTGGTATAGTCACAGCACTGAGTCACAGTTAAATGTGTAGGAGATGTGTGTGTATGTGTGTGTGTGTATTTGCTGGTGTATACTGTGCATTGAGTCACAGTTATTAGTGCAGTGTGTGTGTGTCTGTGATGGTGTGGACTGTGATTTTATCCACTTTGACATGAACGAGTGTGTGTGTGTGTGTATCTGTGTGTGTGTGTGTGTGCTAGCACTGAATGACCATTGAGACAGAGGGGGCTCTGTGTGTGTCTGTGTGTGTGCTGGTATAGACTCTGTATTGATTCACTGTGAGCTGTGTGTTTAAGTGTTTGCTCGTATAGGCAGTGCATTGAGTCTCAGTGAGGTGTTTCTGTGTGTGTGTGCTGGTACAGAAAGCTTTTTCAGTCACAGTCAGGTGTGTGTGTGTGTGCATGTGATTTTGTGTGCTGGTATGGGCTTTATTGTGCTGGTATGGGTTTTATTGAGTAATGGGTGTGTGTGTGAGTGTGTGGTGATACAGACTTCATTGATTCACAGCGAGCTGTGTGTGTGTGTCCTGGTATAGGTGATTGACTGAGTACCAGTGAGCCATGTGTGACTGCGTGTTGGTGTGTGTGTGTGTTCTTGTATAGGCTGTGCATTGATTCACAGTGAGCCAAGTGTGTATGCTGTCATAGGAGGTGCATTGAGTCACAGTGATGGTTGTGTTTGTGTGTGTGTGTTTGTGCTGCAGTAGGCTGTGAATTGAGTACCAGAAGGTGGGTCTTTGTGTGTGTATGTGCAGGTACAGGCTGCGGTTTGAGTTAGAGTGATGGGTGTCTCTGTGTGGTGTTATAGGCTGTGCATTGAATCACAGTGAGCCGTGTGTGTGTGTGTGTGTGTGCTGGAATAGGCAGAGCATTGAGTCTCAGGTGTGTGTATGTGTGTGTGTATGCTGGTATGGTCTCTGCATTGATTCACTAAGGTGTGTTGTGTGTGTATGTACATGGAGCTGAAGACTGTACACTGATTCACACTGAGCTGTGTGTGTATGTGTGTGTGATGGTATGGGCTTGGCATTGAGTCACTGAGGTGTGTGTTTGTGTGTGTATACCTGGAACTACAGACTGTGCACTGATTCACAATGAGCCATGTGTGACTGTGTGTATGTGATAGTATAGGGTGTGCATAGAGTCACAAAGAGCCGTGCATATGTGTCTTTGCATGGGTGTTGTGGTATAGGGTCTTCATTGTGTCACAGTGACTGTGCGTGTGTGTGTGTGTGTGTGTGTTTGTGATGGTATAGTACATGCATTGAATCAGAGAGAGCCATGCATGTGTCTCTGTGTGTGTGTGCTGGCATAGGCATTACATTGAGTCACAGTGAGCCATGTGTTTGTATGTTGGTGTAGACTCTGCATTGAGTCACAGTAAGCCTTGTGTGTGTGCCAGTACAGGCTGTGCATTGAGTCAGTGAGTCATATGTGTGTGTGTGTGTGTGTGTGTGTGTGCTGGTATAGGCAGTGCATTGAGTCCAATGAGCAGTGTATGTTTGTGTGTGTGTGTGTGTGTGCTGTTAGGTAATGTGCATTGAGTCACAGTAGCTCTGTGTGTTTTTGAATACCTCTGGGCTGGCATAGGCTGAGAATTGAGTCACAGTGTGGTGTGTGTGTGAGTGGTCATGTGTGTGCAAGTATAGGCTGGACATTGAAGCACAGTGAGCTGTGTGTGTTTGTGTTGATATAGGCTGCACATTCAGTTACAGTGAGCTGTGTGTGTATGTGAGTGTGCTTGTAGAAGCTGCACACTGGTTAACAGTGAGGTGTGTATGAGTGTGTGTGTGTGCTGTTACATACTGGGCATTCAGTCACAGTTTGCTGTGTGTGTGTGTGCATGCATGTGTGCTTTTATAGGCTGTGCCTTGATTCACATTGAACTGTGAGTGTGGGTGTGTGGATGTCTGCTGGTATACATTTTGCATTGTTTCACAATGAGCTGTGTGTGTGTGTGTGTGTGTGTGTTCTGGTATGAGATGTACATTGAGATACAGTGAGCCGTGCATGTGTGTGGCTGTGTGTGTGTGTGTGTGCTGCTAGAGGCTGGGCATTATGTAACACTGAGCTATGTGTTTCTGTGTGTCACTCTATAGACTGTGCATTGAGTCTGTGTGTGTGCATGCATGTGTGCTGGTATAGGCTATGCATTGATTCACATTGAGTTAGTGTGTGGTTGTGCATGTTGTGTGGCTATATGTTTTGCATTGATTCACTGTGAGCTGTGTGTGTGTGAGTGTGCATGTGTGTGAACATATAGGCTGGACATTGAGTCACAGTGAGGTGTGTGTGTGAGTTTGTGTTTATGTGCAGTGGTAAAAGCCACGCAATGAGAACCAGTGATGTTTGTTTCTGATAGTGTGTGTCTTTTCAGGTTTATGCTGGGCATTGAGTCACAGTGAGCCATGTGTTTGTGTGCATGTGTGTGTTTGTGTGCTGGTATAGGCTGTGCATTGAGTCACAGTGAGGTGTGTGTGTCTGTTCAGGTGTACACTGGGCATTGAGTCTCAGCTTTGTATGTCTGTGTGTGTGTGCTGAGATAGGCTGTGCATTGAATCACAGTGACATGTGTGTCAGTGTCTGTGTGAGTGTGTATTCAGACACAGTGAGGTTTGAGTGTGAGTGTGTGTGTGCTGTTAGAGACTGTGGATTGAGTATCAGTGAGCCATGTTTGTTTTTGTGTGTATTCATGCATGTGTTCTGTTATAAGCTGTGCACTGAGTCACATTGCCGTATTTTTGTGTGTGTGTATGCCTGTTGATATAGGCTATGCATTGAGTCACAGTGCTCCGTTAGTGTCTGTGAGGGTTTGTTGGTATAGGCTGTGCACAGGGTCCCAGTGAGCCATCTGTGTGTGTGTGTCTGTGCAAATATGGACAGTGCATTGAGTCACAGTGAGTCATGTGTGTCTCTGGGTGTGTGTGTGTCCACATGTGCTGTGTTCGGTTGCGTGTTTTGTCACAGTAAGCCATGTGTGATTATGTGCTGGTATAGACTGTGAACTGAGTCACGGCCATGTGTGTGTGTGTGTGTGTGTGTGTGTGTATGCATGCAGACTAGGCTATGCATTGACTCATAGTGAGCTGTTTATGTGTTTGTGATGGTATAGGCTGTCAATTGATTCACAGTGAGCTGTTTGCGTGTGCATGTGCTGATATAGTTTGAGCATTGAGTCACAGTTTGGCTGTGAGTTTGTTTTGCCGGTACAAGATGTACACCGAGTTACAGTGAGCCGTAGGTGTCTGTGGCTTTGTGTGTATGTGTGTGACTATATAGGTGGTGCAGTAAGTCACAGTGAGCTGTGAGTGTGGGTGTGATGCTAGTATAGACTGTGAACTGAGTCACAGAGAACCATGTGTGTGTGTGTGTGTGTGTGTTGTTTGCTTCAAGTTAATGTGCATTGAGTCACAGTGAGATCTGTGTGTGTTTGTGAATACCTCTGGGCTGGTATAGGCTGAGCATTGAGTCATAGTGAGGTGTGTGTGTGAGTGTGCGTGTGTGTGCAAGTATAGGCTGGGCATTGAGTCACAGTGAGCTGTGTGTTTTCGTGTGTGTGCTGGTATAGGCTGTGCATTCAGTCACAGTGAGCCATGTGTATGTGTGAGTGCTCTTGTAGAGGCTGCACATTGAATCACAGTGAGGTGTGTGTGTGATTGTGTGTGTGTGCTGTTCCATTCTGTGCATTCTGTCACAGTTAGCCATGTGTGTGTGTGCATTTGTGTGTGATTTTATAAGCTGTGCATTGATTCACATTGAACTGTGTGTGTGGGTGTGTGCTGGTGTATGCTTTGCATTTTTCACAGTCATCTGGGGGTATGTGTGTCTGTGTGTTGTGCTACAGGCTGAGTATTGTGTCACAGTGAAGTGTGTTTTTGGGAGTGTGCATGTGTCTGCATCTAAAGGCTGGCTATTAGTCACAGTGTGCCTTGTGTGTTTGTGTATGTTTCTGTACTGGTATAGGCTGTATATTCACAGTGAGGTGTGTTTGTGTGTCTGTCCTGGCGTAGGCTGGTTATTGGGTGACAGTGAGCCATGTGTGTGTGTGTGCTTGTAAAATCTGTGAACTGAGTCATGGCCATGTTTGTGTGTGTGAATGCTGGTATAGTTTATGCATTGACACATAGTGATACACGTGTGTGTTTTGTGATGGTATAAGCCATGCACTGAGTGTGAGTGAGCTGTTTTCATGTGTGCATGCTGGTATATTCTGAACTTTGAGTCACAGTGTGGTGTGTGGCCGTGTATGTGTGTGTGTGTGTGTGTGTTCCGGTATAAGATGTACATTGAGATACAGTGAGCCGTGCATATGTGTGGCTGTGTGTGTGGGTGTGTGTGTGTGCTGCTAGAGGCTGCGCATTGTGTAACACGGAGCCATGGGTGTGTTGTGTGTTGGTGGGCTTTCATTGATTCAATGGGTGTGTGTGTCTGTGTTTGTTGTGCTAAAGACTGCATTGAGTCACAGTGAGTCGTGTGTGTGTGTGCTGGTATAGACGATTGATTGAGTCACGGTCAGCCATGTGTGTGTGCATGTTGGTATGTGTGTGTGTTCTTCTATAGGTTGTGCATTGAGTCACAGTGAACCCTGTATCTGTGCAGGTGTGTATGTGTGGTGCTGGTATAGGCTGTGCATTGAGTGACACTGAGGTGTGTGTGTATGCTTGTGTGTTTTGGTATACATTGTACATTGAGTCACAGTGCTGTGTGTTTGTGTGCACGCTGGTATAGTCTGTGCATTGAGTCACAGTGATGTGTGTGTGTCTGCGTGTTCTGGTATAGGCTGACCATTGTGTCACATTGAGGTGTGTGTGTGTGCTGGCATAGGCTGCACTTTTTGTCACAGTGAGGTGTGTGTGTGTGTATGTGTAGGTACAGGCTGTGCATTGAGTCACAGTGTGGGGGGTGTGTGTGATGTTATATGCTGTGCACTAGGACACAGTGAGCCATGTGTGTGTGCTGGTATAATCTGACCATTGAGTCGCAGTGTGGTGTGGTGTGTGTGCCTTTGCTGGTATGGATTGTGCATTGAATCCCAGCCCTGTGTTAATGTTTGTGTATTTGGTGCTGTAGAGTCTGCATGAGTCACAGTAAGGTGTGTGTGTGTGCTGCTATAGGCTGAGAATTGAGTAACACCTAGGTGAGTGTATGTGTATGGGTATGCTGATAAGGGATTTGCATTGAATCAGTGAGCGGTGTGTGTGTGTGTGTGTGTACTGCTATAGGCTGTGCACTGAGCCACATTAAGGTGTGTTTCTGTGTATGTGTGTGTGGGTATAGGCTATGCATTGACTCACATTGAGCCATGTGTTTGTATGTGCTAGTATACACTGTTCATTGAGTCTCAGTGAACCATGGTTGTGTGTGTCTGTTTACTTGTATGGGCTTGGCATTGAGTCACAGTGAGGTGTGTGTGTGTGTCTGTGTGTCTGTGTGGTGGTATAAGCTGCATTGAGTCACATGTCGTGGTGTGTGAGAGTGTGTGTGTGTGCGGGTACAGGCTGGTATTGAATCACAGTGAGCTGTGTGTGTGTGTGTGTGTGTGCTGCAATAGGCAGAGCATTGAGTCTCAGGTGTGTGTATGTGTGTGTGTATGTTGGTATGGTCTCTGCATTAATTCACTAAGGTGTGTTGTGTGTGTATGTACATGGAGCTGAAGACCGTATACTGATTCACAGTGAGCTGTGTGTGTATGTGTGTGTGTGTGTGATGGTATGGGCTTTTCATTGAATCACTGAGGTGTGTGTCTGTGTGTGTATACCTGGAACTACAGACTGTGCACTGATTCACAACGAGCCATGTGTGAATGTGTATATGTGATAGTATAGGGTGTGCATAGAGTCACAAAGAGCCGTGCATATGTGTCTTTGCATGGGTGTTGTGGTATAGGCTGTGTACTATGGCACAGTGACTGTGCGTGTGTGTGTGTGTTTGTGTTTGTGATAGTATAGTGCATGCATTGAATAAGAGAGAGCCATGCATGTGTCTCTGTGTTTGTGTGCTGGCATAGGCATTACATTGCATCACAGTGAGCCATGTGTTTGTATGCTGGTGTAGACTCTGCCTTGAGTCACAGTAAGCCTTGTGTGTGTGCCAGTCAGGCTATGCATTGAGTCAGTGAGTCATATATGTGTGTGTGTGTGTGTGTGTGTGTGTGCTGGTATGTGCAGTGCATTGAGTTCAAGAGAGCCGTGTATGTTTGTGTGTGTGGGTGTGTGTGTGTGCTGC
>NW_027207719.1:0-128296 GCF_963455315.2 Globicephala melas
GATCACATGTTTGATCATACTCTAGGTTCCACATGCATGTTTTAGCTGAAGGAAGAATACCTTAAACCTGGGTAGTTGAAACCCGTGGAATGGGTACCATGCAATATGACTTCAAAGGGTCTTCATTTGCTCACCGAACCTCTCCAATCCTATCACTGCTGCGTTTATGCCCCTGTACACATGCTTGATTCTCTTTCGGAGACATAGCAATCCATAGGTTTTAAGATACTTACTAGTCAGGTACATTCTTAGGCGTTTAATATGCGGTGTTGAGTCCATTTCGTTGAGCAAGGAGTAGCTCTTGTCTATTCCATATTTGGCTTAAGGAACTTTATCTGTGCTCATTTCAATCTCTGGTTTTATGCAGCACCCCAACTCACCTTTACCCTTAAGCAAGGATAAGTTGGTTTTCTAAATTTGAGACCCTGTTCTGTTCTGTAATTCAGTTCCTGTGTAGCCAAGTTTACATTCCGTGTATTACTGATATCTTATGATGTTTCTTTTTCTGTGTGACTTATTTCAGTTAGAATCATCATACCTGAATCCACTCATTGTGCTGCTAAGGGCCTGATGACATAGATTTCATTGCTGAGTGATATTGCTTTGTAAGTAAATACCACAACTTCTTTATCCATTTTTCACTTTCTGCGATGTTGAACTTGTACTGTAAACGAGGTTCTTGTAAACAGAGGCGTCCCAAACTTTGGGGTGGCTGTGTCTTTTTGATTTTAATTTCCCTAAGCTATAGGACCATAAGTGGAAGTGCCCTAGGCTCTGTTGCTTTGTTTTTTAGATGTTTCAGGAAACACCATACACTTCTCCCGAGTGTCTGTTGGCAATTTACATCCCGCCCATCAGCATAACAAGGCTCCCAGTTCTCCATGGCCTGTCCTGCCTTTCTGGATTTTACACTTTTTTCAGATGGCCCTTTTGACCGGGGGGAAGTGAGACTTCATTGTAGTGCAGATTTCATTTGCAAGCTTGCTTGGTTGGCCAAAAAGGGCGTATGCGTTTTTTCCTGAATATATTCAGGAAAACACGCATACGCCGTTTTTGGCCAAGTGCATCATTGTGGACGTTCTGCCTGTTTTCCTATGCTTTCAATGCAATTCCAGTCTACCTCCTGAAATCGGTTTCCTGCAATTCTGCCCCGCTTTCAAGTCCTCTTGGCAGCCTTACTTCAGTATATTTTTGGACGATAGCTGTCATTTATAACTCTGCAGGTTTGTGAATTACAGTGCCCCTGAGCTCCTTTCTTCAACTCGCTTTCTTTTGAGCTGGCCGCAACACCGCAGGATGGCTTCAGGCCCTAATCTGGTTCCGGCACGGCACGCTGAGCCTTTGGTTATTTCCTCTTCCTGGTGGGAAATGAGAGTTAAATTTGCCCGTCCAGACACCTCCAGCTAGTCTCTCATTGGTTCTCGCTATTCCTGTTCATCTTCCGCAGAAATTGCAAACTGGGCCAAACAGGAGGTTAAAGGGACTGACTCTCCAAGTCGGGAGAGTGTTAGTAAAGCGTCTGGAATGTTGCACCCGAGTACCAGGGTACGAAAACTGAGACATATTTGAACACATCTCCCGATCACATGTTTGATCATACTCTAGGTTCCACATGCATGTTTTAGCTGAAGGAAGAATACCTTAAACCTGGGTAGTTGAAACCCGTGGAATGGGTACCATGCAATATGACTTCAAAGGGTCTTCATTTGCTCACCGAACCTCTCCAATCCTATCACTGCTGCGTTTATGCCCCTGTACACATGCTTGATTCTCTTTCGGAGACATAGCAATCCATAGGTTTTAAGATACTTACTAGTCAGGTACATTCTTAGGCGTTTAATATGCGGTGTTGAGTCCATTTCGTTGAGCAAGGAGTAGCTCTTGTCTATTCCATATTTGGCTTAAGGAACTTTATCTGTGCTCATTTCAATCTCTGGTTTTATGCAGCACCCCAACTCACCTTTACCCTTAAGCAAGGATAAGTTGGTTTTCTAAATTTGAGACCCTGTTCTGTTCTGTAATTCAGTTCCTGTGTAGCCAAGTTTACATTCCGTGTATTACTGATATCTTATGATGTTTCTTTTTCTGTGTGACTTATTTCAGTTAGAATCATCATACCTGAATCCACTCATTGTGCTGCTAAGGGCCTGATGACATAGATTTCATTGCTGAGTGATATTGCTTTGTAATAAATACCACAACTTCTTTATCCATTTTTCACTTTCTGCGATGTTGAACTTGTACTGTAAACGAGGTTCTTGTAAACAGAGGCGTCCCAAACTTTGGGGTGGCTGTGTCTTTTTGATTTTAATTTCCCTAAGCTATAGGACCATAAGTGGAAGTGCCCTAGGCTCTGTTGCTTTGTTTTTTAGATGTTTCAGGAAACACCATACACTTCTCCCGAGTGTCTGTTGGCAATTGACATCCCGCCCATCAGCATAACAAGGCTCCCAGTTCTCCATGGCCTGTCCTGCCTTTCTGGATTTTACACTTTTTTCAGATGGCCCTTTTGACCGGGGGGAAGTGAGACTTCATTGTAGTGCAGATTTCCTTTGCAAGCTTGCTTGGTTGGCCAAAAAGGGCGTATGCGTTTTTTCCTGAATATATTCAGGAAAACACGCATACGCCCTTTTTGGCCAAGTGCATCATTGTGGACGTTCTGCCTCTTTTCCTATGCTTTCAATGCAATTCCAGTCTACCTCCTGAAATCGGTTTCCTGTAATTCTGCCCCGCTTTCAAGTCCTCTTGGCAGCCTTACTTCAGTATATTTTTGGACGATAGCTGTCATTTATAACTCTGCAGGTTTGTGAATTACAGTGCCCCTGAGCTCCTTTCTTCAACTCGCTTTCTTTTGAGCTGGCCGCAACACCGCAGGATGGCTTCAGGCTCTAATCTGGTTCCGGCACGGCACGCTGAGCCTTTGGTTATTTCCTCTTCCTGGTGGGAAATGAGAGTTAAATTTGCCCGTCCAGACACCTCCAGCTAGTCTCTCATTGGTTCTCGCTATTCCTGTTCATCTTCCGCAGAAATTGCAAACTGGGCCAAACAGGAGTTTAAAGGTGCTGACTCTCCAAGTGGGGAGAGTGTTAGTAAAGCATCTGGAATCTTGCACCCGAGTACCAGGGGAGGAAAACTGAGACATATTTGAACACGTCTCCCGTTCACACTGTTGATCATACTCTGGGTTTCACATGCATGTTTTAGCTGAAGGAAGAATACCTTAAACCTGGGTAGTTGAGACTCGTGGAATGGGTACCATGCAATATGACTTCAAAGGGTCTTCATTTGCTCACCGAACCTCTCCAATCCTATCACTACTGCGTTTATGCCCCTGTACACATGCTTGATTCTCTTTCGGAGACATAGCAATCCATAGGTTTTAAGATACTTACTAGTCAGGTACATTCTTACGCGTTTAATATGCGGTGTTGAGTCCATTTCGTTGAGCAAGGAGTAGCTCTTGTCTATTCCATATTTGGCTTAAGGAACTTTATCTGTGCTCATTTCAATCTCTGGTTTTATGCAGCACCCCAACTCACCTTTCCCCTTAAGCAAGCATAAGTTGGTTTTCTAAATTTGAGACCCTGTTCTGTTCTGTAATTCAGTTCCTGTGTAGCCAAGTTTACATTCCGTGTATTACTGATATCTTATGATGTTTCTTTTTCTGTGTGACTTATTTCAGTTAGAATCATCATACCTGAATCCACTCATTGTGCTGCTACGGGGCTGATGACATAGATTTCATTGCTGAGTGATATTGCTTTGTAAGTAAATACCACAACTTCTTTATCCATTTTTCACTTTCTGCGATGTTGAACTTGTACTGTAAACGAGGTTCTTGTAAACAGAGGCGTCCCAAACTTTGGGGTGGCTGTGTCTTTTTGATTTTAATTTCCCTAAGCTATAGGACCATAAGTGGAAGTGCCCTAGGCTCTGTTGCTTTGTTTTTTAGATGTTTCAGGAAACACCATACACTTCTCCCGAGTGTCTGTTGGCAATTTACATCCCGCCCATCAGCATAACAAGGCTCCCAGTTCTCCATGGCCTGTCCTGCCTTTCTGGATTTTACACTTTTTTCAGATGGCCCTTTTGACCAGGGGGAAGTGAGACTTCATTGTAGTGCAGATTTCCTTTGCAAGCTTGCTTGGTTGGCCAAAAAGGGCGTATGCGTTTTTTCCTGAATATATTCAGGAAAAATATATTCAGGAAAATATATTCCTGAAAAATATATTCAGGAAAATATATTCCTGAATATATTCAGGAAAAAACGCATACGCCCTTTTTGGCCAAGTGCATCATTGTGGACGTTCTGCCTGTTTTCCTATGCTTTCAATGCAATTCCAGTCTACCTCCTGAAATCGGTTTCCTGCAATTCTGCCCCGCTTTCAAGTCCTCTTGGCAGCCTTACTTCAGTATATTTTTGGACGATAGTTGTCATTTATAACTCTGCAGGTTTGTGAATTACAGTGCCCCTGAGCTCCTTTCTTCAACTCGCTTTCTTGTGAGCTGGCCGCAACACCGCAGGATGGCTTCAGGCCCTAATCTGGTTCCGGCACGGCACGCTGAGCCTTTGGTTAGTTCCTCTTCCTGGTGGGAAATGAGAGTTAAATTTGCCCGTCCAGACACCTCCAGCTAGTCTCTCATTGGTTCTCCCTATTCCTGTTCATCTTCCGCAGAAATTGCAAACTGGGCCAAACAGGAGGTTAAAGGGGCTGACTCTCCAAGTCGGGAGAGTGTTAGTAAAGCCTCTGGAATGTTGCACCCGAGTACCAGGGTACGAAAACTGAGACATATTTGAACACGTCTCCCGATGACATGGATGATCATACTCTGGGTTCCACATGCATGTTTTAGCTGAAGGAAGAATAACTTAAACCTGGGTAGTTGAAACCCGTGGAATGGGTACCATGCAATATGACTTCAAAGGGTCTACATTTGTTCACCGAACCTCTCCAATCCTATCAATGCTGCGTTTATGCCCCTGTACACATGCTTGATTCTCTTTCGGAGACATAGCAATCCATAGGTTTTAAGATACTTACTAGTCAGGTACATTCTTAGGCGTTTAATATGCGGTGTTGAGTCTATTTCGTTGAGCAAGGAGTAGCTCTTGTCTATTCCATATTTGGCTTAAGGAACTTTACCTGTGCTCATTTCAATCTCTGGTTTTATGCAGCACCCCAACTCACCTTTCCCCTTAAGCAAGCATAAGTTGGTTTTCTAAATTTGAGACCCTGTTCTGTTTTGGAATTCAGTTCCTGTGTAGCCAAGTTTACATTCCGTGTATTACTGATATCTTATGATGTTTCTTTTTCTGTGTGACTTATTTCAGTTTGAATCATCATACCTGAATCCACTCATTGTGCTGCTAAGGGCCTGATGACATAGATTTCATTGCTGAGTGATATTGCTTTGTAAGTAAATACCACAACTTCTTTATCCATTTTTCACTTTCTGCGATGTTGAACTTGTACTGTAAACGAGGTTCTTGTAAACAGAGGCGTCCCAAATTTTGGGGTGGCTGTGTCTTTTTGATTTTAATTTCCCTAAGCTATAGGACCATAAGTGGAAGTGCCCTAGGCTCTGTTGCTTTGTTTTTTAGATGTTTCAGGAAACACCATACACTTCTCCCCAGTGTCTGTTGGCAATTTACATCCCGCCCATCAGCATAACAAGGCTCCCAGTTCTCCATGGCCTGTCCTGCCTTTCTGGATTTTACACTTTTTTCAGATGGCCCTTTTGACCGGGGGGAAGTGAGACTTCATTGTAGTGCAGATTTCCTTTGCAAGCTTGCTTGGTTGGCCAAAAAGGACGTATGCGTTTTTTCCTGAATATATTCAGGAAAAAACGCATACGCCCTTTTTGGCCAAGTGCATCATTGTGGACGTTCTGCCTCTTTTCCTATGCTTTCAATGCAATTCCAGTCTACCTCCTGAAGTCGGTTTCCTGCAATTCTGCCCCACTTTCAAGTCCTATTGGCAGCCTTACTTCAGTATATTTTTGGACGATAGCTGTCATTTATAACTCTGCAGGTTTGTGAATTACAGTGCCCCTGAGCTCCTTTCTTCAACTCGCTTTCTTTTGAGCTGGCCGCAACACCGCAGGATGGCTTCAGGCCCTAATCTGGTTCCGGCACGGCACGCTGAGCCTTTGGTTATTTCCTCTTCCTGGTGGGAAATGAGAGTTAAATTTGCCCGTCCAGACACCTCCAGCTAGTCTCTCATTGGTTCTCGCTATTCCTGTTCATCTTCCGCAGAAATTGCAAACTGGGCCAAACAGGAGGTTAAAGGGACTGACTCTCCAAGTCGGGAGAGTGTTAGTAAAGCGTCTGGAATGTTGCACCCGAGTACCAGGGTACGAAAACTGAGACATATTTGAACACATCTCCCGATCACATGTTTGATCATACTCTAGGTTCCACATGCATGTTTTAGCTGAAGGAAGAATACCTTAAACCTGGGTAGTTGAAACCCGTGGAATGGGTACCATGCAATATGACTTCAAAGGGTCTTCATTTGCTCACCGAACCTCTCCAATCCTATCACTGCTGCGTTTATGCCCCTGTACACATGCTTGATTCTCTTTCGGAGACATAGCAATCCATAGGTTTTAAGATACTTACTAGTCAGGTACATTCTTAGGCGTTTAATATGCGGTGTTGAGTCCATTTCGTTGAGCAAGGAGTAGCTCTTGTCTATTCCATATTTGGCTTAAGGAACTTTATCTGTGCTCATTTCAATCTCTGGTTTTATGCAGCACCCCAACTCACCTTTACCCTTAAGCAAGGATAAGTTGGTTTTCTAAATTTGAGACCCTGTTCTGTTCTGTAATTCAGTTCCTGTGTAGCCAAGTTTACATTCCGTGTATTACTGATATCTTATGATGTTTCTTTTTCTGTGTGACTTATTTCAGTTAGAATCATCATACCTGAATCCACTCATTGTGCTGCTAAGGGCCTGATGACATAGATTTCATTGCTGAGTGATATTGCTTTGTAAGTAAATACCACAACTTCTTTATCCATTTTTCACTTTCTGCGATGTTGAACTTGTACTGTAAACGAGGTTCTTGTAAACAGAGGCGTCCCAAACTTTGGGGTGGCTGTGTCTTTTTGATTTTAATTTCCCTAAGCTATAGGACCATAAGTGGAAGTGCCCTAGGCTCTGTTGCTTTGTTTTTTAGATGTTTCAGGAAACACCATACACTTCTCCCGAGTGTCTGTTGGCAATTTACATCCCGCCCATCAGCATAACAAGGCTCCCAGTTCTCCATGGCCTGTCCTGCCTTTCTGGATTTTACACTTTTTTCAGATGGCCCTTTTGACCGGGGGGAAGTGAGACTTCATTGTAGTGCAGATTTCATTTGCAAGCTTGCTTGGTTGGCCAAAAAGGGCGTATGCGTTTTTTCCTGAATATATTCAGGAAAACACGCATACGCCGTTTTTGGCCAAGTGCATCATTGTGGACGTTCTGCCTGTTTTCCTATGCTTTCAATGCAATTCCAGTCTACCTCCTGAAATCGGTTTCCTGCAATTCTGCCCCGCTTTCAAGTCCTCTTGGCAGCCTTACTTCAGTATATTTTTGGACGATAGCTGTCATTTATAACTCTGCAGGTTTGTGAATTACAGTGCCCCTGAGCTCCTTTCTTCAACTCGCTTTCTTTTGAGCTGGCCGCAACACCGCAGGATGGCTTCAGGCCCTAATCTGGTTCCGGCACGGCACGCTGAGCCTTTGGTTATTTCCTCTTCCTGGTGGGAAATGAGAGTTAAATTTGCCCGTCCAGACACCTCCAGCTAGTCTCTCATTGGTTCTCGCTATTCCTGTTCATCTTCCGCAGAAATTGCAAACTGGGCCAAACAGGAGGTTAAAGGGACTGACTCTCCAAGTCGGGAGAGTGTTAGTAAAGCGTCTGGAATGTTGCACCCGAGTACCAGGGTACGAAAACTGAGACATATTTGAACACATCTCCCGATCACATGTTTGATCATACTCTAGGTTCCACATGCATGTTTTAGCTGAAGGAAGAATACCTTAAACCTGGGTAGTTGAAACCCGTGGAATGGGTACCATGCAATATGACTTCAAAGGGTCTTCATTTGCTCACCGAACCTCTCCAATCCTATCACTGCTGCGTTTATGCCCCTGTACACATGCTTGATTCTCTTTCGGAGACATAGCAATCCATAGGTTTTAAGATACTTACTAGTCAGGTACATTCTTAGGCGTTTAATATGCGGTGTTGAGTCCATTTCGTTGAGCAAGGAGTAGCTCTTGTCTATTCCATATTTGGCTTAAGGAACTTTATCTGTGCTCATTTCAATCTCTGGTTTTATGCAGCACCCCAACTCACCTTTACCCTTAAGCAAGGATAAGTTGGTTTTCTAAATTTGAGACCCTGTTCTGTTCTGTAATTCAGTTCCTGTGTAGCCAAGTTTACATTCCGTGTATTACTGATATCTTATGATGTTTCTTTTTCTGTGTGACTTATTTCAGTTAGAATCATCATACCTGAATCCACTCATTGTGCTGCTAAGGGCCTGATGACATAGATTTCATTGCTGAGTGATATTGCTTTGTAATAAATACCACAACTTCTTTATCCATTTTTCACTTTCTGCGATGTTGAACTTGTACTGTAAACGAGGTTCTTGTAAACAGAGGCGTCCCAAACTTTGGGGTGGCTGTGTCTTTTTGATTTTAATTTCCCTAAGCTATAGGACCATAAGTGGAAGTGCCCTAGGCTCTGTTGCTTTGTTTTTTAGATGTTTCAGGAAACACCATACACTTCTCCCGAGTGTCTGTTGGCAATTGACATCCCGCCCATCAGCATAACAAGGCTCCCAGTTCTCCATGGCCTGTCCTGCCTTTCTGGATTTTACACTTTTTTCAGATGGCCCTTTTGACCGGGGGGAAGTGAGACTTCATTGTAGTGCAGATTTCCTTTGCAAGCTTGCTTGGTTGGCCAAAAAGGGCGTATGCGTTTTTTCCTGAATATATTCAGGAAAACACGCATACGCCCTTTTTGGCCAAGTGCATCATTGTGGACGTTCTGCCTCTTTTCCTATGCTTTCAATGCAATTCCAGTCTACCTCCTGAAATCGGTTTCCTGTAATTCTGCCCCGCTTTCAAGTCCTCTTGGCAGCCTTACTTCAGTATATTTTTGGACGATAGCTGTCATTTATAACTCTGCAGGTTTGTGAATTACAGTGCCCCTGAGCTCCTTTCTTCAACTCGCTTTCTTTTGAGCTGGCCGCAACACCGCAGGATGGCTTCAGGCTCTAATCTGGTTCCGGCACGGCACGCTGAGCCTTTGGTTATTTCCTCTTCCTGGTGGGAAATGAGAGTTAAATTTGCCCGTCCAGACACCTCCAGCTAGTCTCTCATTGGTTCTCGCTATTCCTGTTCATCTTCCGCAGAAATTGCAAACTGGGCCAAACAGGAGTTTAAAGGTGCTGACTCTCCAAGTGGGGAGAGTGTTAGTAAAGCATCTGGAATCTTGCACCCGAGTACCAGGGGAGGAAAACTGAGACATATTTGAACACGTCTCCCGTTCACACTGTTGATCATACTCTGGGTTTCACATGCATGTTTTAGCTGAAGGAAGAATACCTTAAACCTGGGTAGTTGAGACTCGTGGAATGGGTACCATGCAATATGACTTCAAAGGGTCTTCATTTGCTCACCGAACCTCTCCAATCCTATCACTACTGCGTTTATGCCCCTGTACACATGCTTGATTCTCTTTCGGAGACATAGCAATCCATAGGTTTTAAGATACTTACTAGTCAGGTACATTCTTACGCGTTTAATATGCGGTGTTGAGTCCATTTCGTTGAGCAAGGAGTAGCTCTTGTCTATTCCATATTTGGCTTAAGGAACTTTATCTGTGCTCATTTCAATCTCTGGTTTTATGCAGCACCCCAACTCACCTTTCCCCTTAAGCAAGCATAAGTTGGTTTTCTAAATTTGAGACCCTGTTCTGTTCTGTAATTCAGTTCCTGTGTAGCCAAGTTTACATTCCGTGTATTACTGATATCTTATGATGTTTCTTTTTCTGTGTGACTTATTTCAGTTAGAATCATCATACCTGAATCCACTCATTGTGCTGCTACGGGGCTGATGACATAGATTTCATTGCTGAGTGATATTGCTTTGTAAGTAAATACCACAACTTCTTTATCCATTTTTCACTTTCTGCGATGTTGAACTTGTACTGTAAACGAGGTTCTTGTAAACAGAGGCGTCCCAAACTTTGGGGTGGCTGTGTCTTTTTGATTTTAATTTCCCTAAGCTATAGGACCATAAGTGGAAGTGCCCTAGGCTCTGTTGCTTTGTTTTTTAGATGTTTCAGGAAACACCATACACTTCTCCCGAGTGTCTGTTGGCAATTTACATCCCGCCCATCAGCATAACAAGGCTCCCAGTTCTCCATGGCCTGTCCTGCCTTTCTGGATTTTACACTTTTTTCAGATGGCCCTTTTGACCAGGGGGAAGTGAGACTTCATTGTAGTGCAGATTTCCTTTGCAAGCTTGCTTGGTTGGCCAAAAAGGGCGTATGCGTTTTTTCCTGAATATATTCAGGAAAAATATATTCAGGAAAATATATTCCTGAAAAATATATTCAGGAAAATATATTCCTGAATATATTCAGGAAAAAACGCATACGCCCTTTTTGGCCAAGTGCATCATTGTGGACGTTCTGCCTGTTTTCCTATGCTTTCAATGCAATTCCAGTCTACCTCCTGAAATCGGTTTCCTGCAATTCTGCCCCGCTTTCAAGTCCTCTTGGCAGCCTTACTTCAGTATATTTTTGGACGATAGTTGTCATTTATAACTCTGCAGGTTTGTGAATTACAGTGCCCCTGAGCTCCTTTCTTCAACTCGCTTTCTTGTGAGCTGGCCGCAACACCGCAGGATGGCTTCAGGCCCTAATCTGGTTCCGGCACGGCACGCTGAGCCTTTGGTTAGTTCCTCTTCCTGGTGGGAAATGAGAGTTAAATTTGCCCGTCCAGACACCTCCAGCTAGTCTCTCATTGGTTCTCCCTATTCCTGTTCATCTTCCGCAGAAATTGCAAACTGGGCCAAACAGGAGGTTAAAGGGGCTGACTCTCCAAGTCGGGAGAGTGTTAGTAAAGCCTCTGGAATGTTGCACCCGAGTACCAGGGTACGAAAACTGAGACATATTTGAACACGTCTCCCGATGACATGGATGATCATACTCTGGGTTCCACATGCATGTTTTAGCTGAAGGAAGAATAACTTAAACCTGGGTAGTTGAAACCCGTGGAATGGGTACCATGCAATATGACTTCAAAGGGTCTACATTTGTTCACCGAACCTCTCCAATCCTATCAATGCTGCGTTTATGCCCCTGTACACATGCTTGATTCTCTTTCGGAGACATAGCAATCCATAGGTTTTAAGATACTTACTAGTCAGGTACATTCTTAGGCGTTTAATATGCGGTGTTGAGTCTATTTCGTTGAGCAAGGAGTAGCTCTTGTCTATTCCATATTTGGCTTAAGGAACTTTACCTGTGCTCATTTCAATCTCTGGTTTTATGCAGCACCCCAACTCACCTTTCCCCTTAAGCAAGCATAAGTTGGTTTTCTAAATTTGAGACCCTGTTCTGTTTTGGAATTCAGTTCCTGTGTAGCCAAGTTTACATTCCGTGTATTACTGATATCTTATGATGTTTCTTTTTCTGTGTGACTTATTTCAGTTTGAATCATCATACCTGAATCCACTCATTGTGCTGCTAAGGGCCTGATGACATAGATTTCATTGCTGAGTGATATTGCTTTGTAAGTAAATACCACAACTTCTTTATCCATTTTTCACTTTCTGCGATGTTGAACTTGTACTGTAAACGAGGTTCTTGTAAACAGAGGCGTCCCAAATTTTGGGGTGGCTGTGTCTTTTTGATTTTAATTTCCCTAAGCTATAGGACCATAAGTGGAAGTGCCCTAGGCTCTGTTGCTTTGTTTTTTAGATGTTTCAGGAAACACCATACACTTCTCCCCAGTGTCTGTTGGCAATTTACATCCCGCCCATCAGCATAACAAGGCTCCCAGTTCTCCATGGCCTGTCCTGCCTTTCTGGATTTTACACTTTTTTCAGATGGCCCTTTTGACCGGGGGGAAGTGAGACTTCATTGTAGTGCAGATTTCCTTTGCAAGCTTGCTTGGTTGGCCAAAAAGGACGTATGCGTTTTTTCCTGAATATATTCAGGAAAAAACGCATACGCCCTTTTTGGCCAAGTGCATCATTGTGGACGTTCTGCCTCTTTTCCTATGCTTTCAATGCAATTCCAGTCTACCTCCTGAAGTCGGTTTCCTGCAATTCTGCCCCACTTTCAAGTCCTATTGGCAGCCTTACTTCAGTATATTTTTGGACGATAGCTGTCATTTATAACTCTGCAGGTTTGTGAATTACAGTGCCCCTGAGCTCCTTTCTTCAACTCGCTTTCTTTTGAGCTGGCCGCAACACCGCAGGATGGCTTCAGGCCCTAATCTGGTTCCGGCACGGCACGCTGAGCCTTTGGTTATTTCCTCTTCCTGGTGGGAAATGAGAGTTAAATTTGCCCGTCCAGACACCTCCAGCTAGTCTCTCATTGGTTCTCGCTATTCCTGTTCATCTTCCGCAGAAATTGCAAACTGGGCCAAACAGGAGGTTAAAGGGACTGACTCTCCAAGTCGGGAGAGTGTTAGTAAAGCGTCTGGAATGTTGCACCCGAGTACCAGGGTACGAAAACTGAGACATATTTGAACACATCTCCCGATCACATGTTTGATCATACTCTAGGTTCCACATGCATGTTTTAGCTGAAGGAAGAATACCTTAAACCTGGGTAGTTGAAACCCGTGGAATGGGTACCATGCAATATGACTTCAAAGGGTCTTCATTTGCTCACCGAACCTCTCCAATCCTATCACTGCTGCGTTTATGCCCCTGTACACATGCTTGATTCTCTTTCGGAGACATAGCAATCCATAGGTTTTAAGATACTTACTAGTCAGGTACATTCTTAGGCGTTTAATATGCGGTGTTGAGTCCATTTCGTTGAGCAAGGAGTAGCTCTTGTCTATTCCATATTTGGCTTAAGGAACTTTATCTGTGCTCATTTCAATCTCTGGTTTTATGCAGCACCCCAACTCACCTTTACCCTTAAGCAAGGATAAGTTGGTTTTCTAAATTTGAGACCCTGTTCTGTTCTGTAATTCAGTTCCTGTGTAGCCAAGTTTACATTCCGTGTATTACTGATATCTTATGATGTTTCTTTTTCTGTGTGACTTATTTCAGTTAGAATCATCATACCTGAATCCACTCATTGTGCTGCTAAGGGCCTGATGACATAGATTTCATTGCTGAGTGATATTGCTTTGTAAGTAAATACCACAACTTCTTTATCCATTTTTCACTTTCTGCGATGTTGAACTTGTACTGTAAACGAGGTTCTTGTAAACAGAGGCGTCCCAAACTTTGGGGTGGCTGTGTCTTTTTGATTTTAATTTCCCTAAGCTATAGGACCATAAGTGGAAGTGCCCTAGGCTCTGTTGCTTTGTTTTTTAGATGTTTCAGGAAACACCATACACTTCTCCCGAGTGTCTGTTGGCAATTTACATCCCGCCCATCAGCATAACAAGGCTCCCAGTTCTCCATGGCCTGTCCTGCCTTTCTGGATTTTACACTTTTTTCAGATGGCCCTTTTGACCGGGGGGAAGTGAGACTTCATTGTAGTGCAGATTTCCTTTGCAAGCTTGCTTGGTTGGCCAAAAAGGGCGTATGCGTTTTTTCCTGAATATATTCAGGAAAACACGCATACGCCCTTTTTGGCCAAGTGCATCATTGTGGACGTTCTGCCTCTTTTCCTATGCTTTCAATGCAATTCCAGTCTACCTCCTGAAATCGGTTTCCTGTAATTCTGCCCCGCTTTCAAGTCCTCTTGGCAGCCTTACTTCAGTATATTTTTGGACGATAGCTGTCATTTATAACTCTGCAGGTTTGTGAATTACAGTGCCCCTGAGCTCCTTTCTTCAACTCGCTTTCTTTTGAGCTGGCCGCAACACCGCAGGATGGCTTCAGGCTCTAATCTGGTTCCGGCACGGCACGCTGAGCCTTTGGTTATTTCCTCTTCCTGGTGGGAAATGAGAGTTAAATTTGCCCGTCCAGACACCTCCAGCTAGTCTCTCATTGGTTCTCGCTATTCCTGTTCATCTTCCGCAGAAATTGCAAACTGGGCCAAACAGGAGTTTAAAGGTGCTGACTCTCCAAGTGGGGAGAGTGTTAGTAAAGCATCTGGAATGTTGTACCCGAGTACCAGGGGAGGAAAACTGAGACATATTTGAACACATCTCCCGTTCACACTGTTGATCATACTCTGGGTTTCACATGCATGTTTTAGCTGAAGGAAGAATACCTTAAACCTGGGTAGTTGAGACTCGTGGAATGGGTACCATGCAATATGACTTCAAAGGGTCTTCATTTGCTCACCGAACCTCTCCAATCCTATCAGTACTGCGTTTATGCCCCTGTACACATGCTTGATTCTCTTTCGGAGACATAGCAATCCATAGGTTTTAAGATACTTACTAGTCAGGTACATTCTTACGCGTTTAATATGCGGTGTTGAGTCCATTTCGTTGAGCAAGGAGTAGCTCTTGTCTATTCCATATTTGGCTTAAGGAACTTTATCTGTGCTCATTTCAATCTCTGGTTTTATGCAGCACCCCAACTCACCTTTCCCCTTAAGCAAGCATAAGTTGGTTTTCTAAATTTGAGACCCTGTTCTGTTCTGTAATTCAGTTCCTGTGTAGCCAAGTTTACATTCCGTGTATTACTGATATCTTATGATGTTTCTCTTTCTGTGTGACTTATTTCAGTTAGAATCATCATACCTGAATCCACTCATTGTGCTGCTACGGGGCTGATGACATAGATTTCATTGCTGAGTGATATTGCTTTGTAAGTAAATACCACAACTTCTTTATCCATTTTTCACTTTCTGCGATGTTGAACTTGTACTGTAAACGAGGTTCTTGTAAACAGAGGCGTCCCAAACTTTGGGGTGGCTGTGTCTTTTTGATTTTAATTTCCCTAAGCTATAGGACCATAAGTGGAAGTGCCCTAGGCTCTGTTGCTTTGTTTTTTAGATGTTTCAGGAAACACAATACACTTCTCCCGAGTGTCTGTTGGCAATTTACATCCCGCCCATCAGCATAACAAGGCTCCCAGTTCTCCATGGCCTGTCCTGCCTTTCTGGATTTTACACTTTTTTCAGATGGCCCTTTTGACCAGGGGGAAGTGAGACTTCATTGTAGTGCAGATTTCCTTTGCAAGCTTGCTTGGTTGGCCAAAAAGGGCGTATGCGTTTTTTCCTGAATATATTCAGGAAAAATATATTCAGGAAAATATATTCCTGAAAAATATATTCAGGAAAATATATTCCTGAATATATTCAGGAAAAAACGCATACGCCCTTTTTGGCCAAGTGCATCATTGTGGACGTTCTGCCTGTTTTCCTATGCTTTCAATGCAATTCCAGTCTACCTCCTGAAATCGGTTTCCTGCAATTCTGCCCCGCTTTCAAGTCCTCTTGGCAGCCTTACTTCAGTATATTTTTGGACGATAGCTGTCATTTATAACTCTGCAGGTTTGTGAATTACAGTGCCCCTGAGCTCCTTTCTTCAACTCGCTTTCTTTTGAGCTGGCCGCAACACCGCAGGATGGCTTCAGGCTCTAATCTGGTTCCGGCACGGCACGCTGAGCCTTTGGTTATTTCCTCTTCCTGGTGGGAAATGAGAGTTAAATTTGCCCGTCCAGACACCTCCAGCTAGTCTCTCATTGGTTCTCGCTATTCCTGTTCATCTTCCGCAGAAATTGCAAACTGGGCCAAACAGGAGTTTAAAGGTGCTGACTCTCCAAGTGGGGAGAGTGTTAGTAAAGCATCTGGAATGTTGCACCCGAGTACCAGGGGAGGAAAACTGAGACATATTTGAACACATCTCCCGTTCACACTGTTGATCATACTCTGGGTTTCACATGCATGTTTTAGCTGAAGGAAGAATACCTTAAACCTGGGTAGTTGAGACTCGTGGAATGGGTACCATGCAATATGACTTCAAAGGGTCTTCATTTGCTCACCGAACCTCTCCAATCCTATCACTACTGCGTTTATGCCCCTGTACACATGCTTGATTCTCTTTCGGAGACATAGCAATCCATAGGTTTTAAGATACTTACTAGTCAGGTACATTCTTACGCGTTTAATATGCGGTGTTGAGTCCATTTCGTTGAGCAAGGAGTAGCTCTTGTCTATTCCATATTTGGCTTAAGGAACTTTACCTGTGCTCATTTCAATCTCTGGTTTTATGCAGCACCCCAACTCACCTTTCCCCTTAAGCAAGCATAAGTTGGTTTTCTAAATTTGAGACCCTGTTCTGTTCTGTAATTCAGTTCCTGTGTAGCCAAGTTTACATTCCGTGTATTACTGATATCTTATGATGTTTCTTTTTCTGTGTGACTTATTTCAGTTTGAATCATCATACCTGAATCCACTCATTGTGCTGCTAAGGGCCTGATGACATAGATTTCATTGCTGAGTGATATTGCTTTGTAAGTAAATACCACAACTTCTTTATCCATTTATCACTTTCTGCGATGTTGAACTTGTACTGTAAACGAGGTTCTTGTAAACAGAGGCGTCCCAAACTTTGGGGTGGCTGTGTCTTTTTGATTTTAATTTCCCTAAGCTATAGGACCATAAGTGGAAGTGCCCTAGGCTCTGTTGGTTTGTTTTTTAGATGTTTCAGGAAACACCATACACTTCTCCCGAGTGTCTGTTGGCAATTTACATCCCGCCCATCAGCATAACAAGGCTCCCAGTTCTCCATGGCCTGTCCTGCCTTTCTGGATTTTACACTTTTTTCAGATGGCCCTTTTGACCGGGGGGAAGTGAGACTTCATTGTAGTGCAGATTTCCTTTGCAAGCTTGCTTGGTTGGCCAAAAAGGACGTATGCGTTTTTTCCTGAATATATTCAGGAAAAAACGCATACGCCCTTTTTGGCCAAGTGCATCATTGTGGACGTTCTGCCTCTTTTCCTATGCTTTCAATGCAATTCCAGTCTACCTCCTGAAGTCGGTTTCCTGCAATTCTGCCCCACTTTCAAGTCCTATTGGCAGCCTTACTTCAGTATATTTTTGGACGATAGCTGTCATTTATAACTCTGCAGGTTTGTGAATTACAGTGCCCCTGAGCTCCTTTCTTCAACTCGCTTTCTTTTGAGCTGGCCGCAACACCGCAGGATGGCTTCAGGCCCTAATCTGGTTCCGGCACGGCACGCTGAGCCTTTGGTTATTTCCTCTTCCTGGTGGGAAATGAGAGTTAAATTTGCCCGTCCAGACACCTCCAGCTAGTCTCTCATTGGTTCTCGCTATTCCTGTTCATCTTCCGCAGAAATTGCAAACTGGGCCAAACAGGAGGTTAAAGGGACTGACTCTCCAAGTCGGGAGAGTGTTAGTAAAGCGTCTGGAATGTTGCACCCGAGTACCAGGGTACGAAAACTGAGACATATTTGAACACATCTCCCGATCACATGTTTGATCATACTCTAGGTTCCACATGCATGTTTTAGCTGAAGGAAGAATACCTTAAACCTGCGTAGTTGAAACCCGTTTAATGGGTACCATGCAATATGACTTCAAAGGGTCTTCATTTGCTCACCGAACCTCTCCAATCCTATCACTGCTGCGTTTATGCCCCTGTACACATGCTTGATTCTCTTTCAGAGACATAGCAATCCATAGGTTTTAAGATACTTACTAGTCAGGTACATTCTTAGGCGTTTAATATGCGGTGTTGAGTCCATTTCGTTGAGCAAGGAGTAGCTCTTGTCTATTCCATATTTGGCTTAAGGAACTTTATCTGTGCTCATTTCAATCTCTGGTTTTATGCAGCACCCCAACTCACCTTTTCCCTTAAGCAAGGATAAGTTGGTTTTCTAAATTTGAGACCCTGTTCTGTTCTGTAATTCAGTTCCTGTGTAGCCAAGTTTACATTCCGTGTATTACTGATATCTTATGATGTTTCTTTTTCTGTGTGACTTATTTCAGTTAGAATCATCATACCTGAATCCACTCATTGTGCTGCTAAGGGCCTGATGACATAGATTTCATTGCTGAGTGATATTGCTTTGTAAGTAAATACCACAACTTCTTTATCCATTTTTCACTTTCTGCGATGTTGAACTTGTACTGTAAACGAGGTTCTTGTAAACAGAGGCGTCCCAAACTTTGGGGTGGCTGTGTCTTTTTGATTTTAATTTCCCTAAGCTATAGGACCATAAGTGGAAGTGCCCTAGGCTCTGTTGCTTTGTTTTTTAGATGTTTCAGGAAACACCATACACTTCTCCCAAGTGTCTGTTGGCAATTTACATCCCGCCCATCAGCATAACAAGGCTCCCAGTTCTCCATGGCCTGTCCTGCCTTTCTGGATTTTACACTTTTTTCAGATGGCCCTTTTGACCGGGGGGAAGTGAGACTTCATTGTAGTGCAGATTTCCTTTGCAAGCTTGCTTGGTTGGCCAAAAAGGGCGTATGCGTTTTTTCCTGAATATATTCAGGAAAACACGCATACGCCCTTTTTGGCCAAGTGCATCATTGTGGACGTTCTGCCTGTTTTCCTATGCTTTCAATGCAATTCCAGTCTACCTCCTGAAATCGGTTTCCTGCAATTCTGCCCCGCTTTCAAGTCCTCTTGGCAGCCTTACTTCAGTATATTTTTGGACGATAGCTGTCATTTATAACTCTGCAGGTTTGTGAATTACAGTGCCCCTGAGCTCCTTTCTTCAACTCGCTTTCTTTTGAGCTGGCCGCAACACCGCAGGATGGCTTCAGGCCCTAATCTGGTTCCGGCACGGCACGCTGAGCCTTTGGTTATTTCCTCTTCCTGGTGGGAAATGAGAGTTAAATTTGCCCGTCCAGACACCTCCAGCTAGTCTCTCATTGGTTCTCGCTATTCCTGTTCATCTTCCGCAGAAATTGCAAACTGGGCCAAACAGGAGGTTAAAGGGACTGACTCTCCAAGTCGGGAGAGTGTTAGTAAAGCGTCTGGAATGTTGCATCCGAGTACCAGGGTACGAAAACTGAGACATATTTGAACACATCTCCCGATCACATGTTTGATCATACTCTAGGTTCCACATGCATGTTTTAGCTGAAGGAAGAATACCTTAAAACTGGGTAGTTGAAACCCGTGGAATGGGTACAATGCAATATGACTTCAAAGGGTCTTCATTTGCTCACCGAACCTCTCCAATCCTATCACTGCTGCGTTTATGCCCTTGTACACATGCTTGATTCTCTTTCAGAGACATAGCAATCCATAGGTGTTAAGATACTTACTAGTCAGGTACATTCTTAGGCGTTTAATATGCGGTGTTGAGTCCATTTCGTTGAGCAAGGAGTAGCTCTTGTCTATTCCATATTTGGCTTAAGGAACTTTATCTGTGCTCATTTCAATCTCTGGTTTTATGCAGCACCCCAACTCACCTTTCCCCTTAAGCAAGCATAAGTTGGTTTTCTAAATTTGAGACCCTGTTCTGTTCTGTAATTCAGTTCCTGTGTAGCCAAGTTTACATTCCGTGTATTACTGATATCTTATGATGTTTCTTTTTCTGTGTGACTTATTTCAGTTAGAATCATCATACCTGAATCCACTCATTGTGCTGCTACGGGGCTGATGACATAGATTTCATTGCTGAGTGATATTGCTTTGTAAGTGAATACCACAACTTCTTTATCCATTTTTCACTTTCTGCGATGTTGAACTTGTACTGTAAACGAGGTTCTTGTAAACAGAGGCGTCCCAAACTTTGGGGTGGCTGTGTCTTTTTGATTTTAATTTCCCTAAGCTATAGGACCATAAGTGGAAGTGCCCTAGGCTCTGTTGCTTTATTTTTTAGATGTTTCAGGAAACACAATACACTTCTCCCGAGTGTCTGTTGGCAATTTACATCCCGCCCATCAGCATAACAAGGCTCCCAGTTCTCCATGGCCTGTCCTGCCTTTCTGGATTGTACACTTTTTTCAGATGGCCCTTTTGACCAGGGGGAAGTGAGACTTCATTGTAGTGCAGATTTCCTTTGCAAGCTTGCTTGGTTGGCCAAAAAGGGCGTATGCGTTGTTTCCTGAATATATTCAGGAAAAAACGCATACGCCCTTTTTGGCCAAGTGCATCATTGTGGACGTTCTGCCTCTTTTCCTATGCTTTCAATGCAATTCCAGTCTACCTCCTGAAATCGGTTTCCTGCAATTCTGCCCCGCTTTCAAGTCCTCTTGGCAGCCTTACTTCAGTATATTTTTGGACGATAGCTGTCATTTATAACTCTGCAGGTTTGTGAATTACAGTGCCCCTGAGCTCCTTTCTTCAATTCGCTTTCTTTTGAGCGGGCCGCAACACCGCAGGATGGCTTCAGGCCCTAATCTGGTTCCGGCACGGCACGCTGAGCCTTTGGTTAATTCTGCTTCCTGGTGGCAAATGAGAGTTAAATTTGCCCGTCCAGACACCTCCAGCTAGTCTCTCATTGGTTCTCGCTATTCCTGTTCATCTTCCGCAGAAATTGCAAACTGGGCCAAACAGGAGGTTAAAGGGACTGACTCTCCAAGTCGGGAGAGTGTTATTAAAGCGTCTGGAATTTTGCACCCGAGTACCAGGGTACGAAACCTGAGACATATTTGAACACATCTCCCGATCACATGTTTGATCATACTCTAGGTTCCACATGCATGTTTTAGCTGAAGGAAGAATACCTTAATCCTGGATAGTTGAAACCCGTGGAATGGGTACCATGCAATATGACTTCAAAGGGTTTTCATTTGCTCACCGAACCTCTCCAATCCTATCACTGCTGCGTTTATGCCCCTGTACACATGCTTGATTCTCTTTCAGAGACATAGCAATCCATAGGTTTTAAGATACTTACTAGTCAGGTACATTCTTAGGCGTTTAATATGCGGTGTTGAGTCCATTTCGTTGAGCAAGGAGTAGCTCTTGTCTATACCATATTTGGCTTAAGGAACTTTATCTGTGCTCATTTCAATCTCTGGTTTTATGCAGCACCCCAACTCACCTTTCCCCTTAAGCAAGCATAAGTTGGTTTTCTAAATTTGAGACCCTGTTCTGTTCTGTAATTCAGTTCCTGTGTTGCCAAGTTTACATTCCGTGTATTAGTGATATCTTATGATGTTTCTTTTTCTGTGTGACTTATTTCAGTTAGAATCATCGTACCTGAATCCACTCATTATGCTGCTACAGGCCTGATGACATAGATTTCATTGCTGAGGGATACTGCATTGTACGTAAGTACCACAAGTTCTTTATCCATTTTTCACTTTCTGTGATATTGAACTTGTACGGTAAACGAGGTTCTTGTAAACAGAGGTGTTCCAAATTGGGGTGGCTGTGTCTTTTTGATTTTAATTTCCCTAAGCTATAGGACCATAAGTGGAAGTGCCCTAGGCTCTGTTGCTTTCTTCCTTAGATGTTTCAGGAAACACCATACACTTCTCCCGAGTGTCTGTTGGCAATTTACATCCCGCCCATCAGCATAACAAGGCTCCCAGTTCTCCATGGCCTGTCCTGCCTTTCTGGATTTTACACTTTTTTCAGATGGCCCTTTTGACCGGGGGGAAGTGAGACTTCATTGTAGTGCAGATTTCCTTTGCAAGCTTGCTTGGTTGGCCAAAAAGGGCGTATGCGTTGTTTCCTGAATATATTCAGGAAAAAACGCATACGCCCTTTTTGGCCAAGTGCATCATTGTGGACGTTCTGCCTCTTTTCCTATGCTTTCAATGCAATTCCAGTCTACCTCCTGAAATCGGTTTCCTGCAATTCTGCCCCGCTTTCAAGTCCTCTTGGCAGCCTTACTTCAGTATATTTTTGGACGATAGCTGTCATTTATAACTCTGCAGGTTTGTGAATTACAGTGCCCCTGAGCTCCTTTCTTCAATTCGCTTTCTTTTGAGCGGGCCGCAACACCGCAGGATGGCTTCAGGCCCTAATCTGGTTCCGGCACGGCACGCTGAGCCTTTGGTTAATTCTGCTTCCTGGTGGCAAATGAGAGTTAAATTTGCCCGTCCAGACACCTCCAGCTAGTCTCTCATTGGTTCTCGCTATTCCTGTTCATCTTCCGCAGAAATTGCAAACTGGGCCAAACAGGAGGTTAAAGGGACTGACTCTCCAAGTCGGGAGAGTGTTATTAAAGCGTCTGGAATTTTGCACCCGAGTACCAGGGTACGAAACCTGAGACATATTTGAACACATCTCCCGATCACATGTTTGATCATACTCTAGGTTCCACATGCATGTTTTAGCTGAAGGAAGAATACCTTAATCCTGGATAGTTGAAACCCGTGGAATGGGTACCATGCAATATGACTTCAAAGGGTTTTCATTTGCTCACCGAACCTCTCCAATCCTATCACTGCTGCGTTTATGCCCCTGTACACATGCTTGATTCTCTTTCAGAGACATAGCAATCCATAGGTTTTAAGATACTTACTAGTCAGGTACATTCTTAGGCGTTTAATATGCGGTGTTGAGTCCATTTCGTTGAGCAAGGAGTAGCTCTTGTCTATACCATATTTGGCTTAAGGAACTTTATCTGTGCTCATTTCAATCTCTGGTTTTATGCAGCACCCCAACTCACCTTTCCCCTTAAGCAAGCATAAGTTGGTTTTCTAAATTTGAGACCCTGTTCTGTTCTGTAATTCAGTTCCTGTGTTGCCAAGTTTACATTCCGTGTATTAGTGATACCTTATGATGTTTCTTTTTCTGTGTGACTTATTTCAGTTAGAATCATCGTACCTGAATCCACTCATTATGCTGCTACAGGCCTGATGACATAGATTTCATTGCTGAGGGATACTGCATTGTACGTAAGTACCACAAGTTCTTTATCCATTTTTCACTTTCTGTGATATTGAACTTGTACGGTAAACGAGGTTCTTGTAAACAGAGGTGTTCCAAATTGGGGTGGCTGTGTCTTTTTGATTTTAATTTCCCTAAGCTATAGGACCATAAGTGGAAGTGCCCTAGGCTCTGTTGCTTTGTTTTTTAGATGTTTCAGGAAACACCATACACTTCTCCCGAGTGTCTGTTGGCAATTGACATCCCGCCCATCAGCATAACAAGGCTCCCAGTTCTCCATGGCCTGTCCTGCCTTTCTGGATTTTACACTTTTTTCAGATGGCCCTTTTGACCGGGGGGAAGTGAGACTTCATTGTAGTGCAGATTTCCTTTGCAAGCTTGCTTGGTTGGCCAAAAAGGGCGTATGCGTTTTTTCCTGAATATATTCAGGAAAACACGCATACGCCCTTTTTGGCCAAGTGCATCATTGTGGACGTTCTGCCTCTTTTCCTATGCTTTCAATGCAATTCCAGTCTACCTCCTGAAATCGGTTTCCTGCAATTCTGCCCCGCTTTCAAGTCCTCTTGGCAGCCTTACTTCAGTATATTTTTGGACGATAGCTGTCATTTATAACTCTGCAGGTTTGTGAATTACAGTGCCCCTGAGCTCCTTTCTTCAACTCGCTTTCTTTTGAGCTGGCCGCAACACCGCAGGATGGCTTCAGGCCCTAATCTGGTTCCGGCACGGCACGCTGAGCCTTTGGTTATTTCCTCTTCCTGGTGGGAAATGAGAGTTAAATTTGCCCGTCCAGACACCTCCAGCTAGTCTCTCATTGGTTCTCGCTATTCCTGTTCATCTTCCGCAGAAATTGCAAACTGGGCCAAACAGGAGGTTAAAGGGACTGACTCTCCAAGTCGGGAGAGTGTTAGTAAAGCGTCTGGAATGTTGCATCCGAGTACCAGGGTACGAAAACTGAGACATATTTGAACACATCTCCCGATCACATGTTTGATCATACTCTAGGTTCCACATGCATGTTTTAGCTGAAGGAAGAATACCTTAAAACTGGGTAGTTGAAACCCGTGGAATGGGTACAATGCAATATGACTTCAAAGGGTCTTCATTTGCTCACCGAACCTCTCCAATCCTATCACTGCTGCGTTTATGCCCCTGTACACATGCTTGATTCTCTTTCAGAGACATAGCAATCCATAGGTTTTAAGATACTTACTAGTCAGGTACATTCTTAGGCGTTTAATATGCGGTGTTGAGTCCATTTCGTTGAGCAAGGAGTAGCTCTTGTCTATTCCATATTTGGCTTAAGGAACTTTATCTGTGCTCATTTCAATCTCTGGTTTTATGCAGCACCCCAACTCACCTTTCCCCTTAAGCAAGCATAAGTTGGTTTTCTAAATTTGAGACCCTGTTCTGTTCTGTAATTCAGTTCCTGTGTAGCCAAGTTTACATTCCGTGTATTACTGATATCTTATGATGTTTCTTTTTCTGTGTGACTTATTTCAGTTAGAATCATCATACCTGAATCCACTCATTGTGCTGCTAAGGGCCTGATGACATAGATTTCATTGCTGAGTGATATTGCTTTGTAAGTAAATACCACAACTTCTTTATCCATTTTTCACTTTCTGCGATGTTGAACTTGTACTGTAAACGAGGTTCTTGTAAACAGAGGCGTCCCAAACTTTGGGGTGGCTGTGTCTTTTTGATTTTAATTTCCCTAAGCTATAGGACCATAAGTGGAAGTGCCCTAGGCTCTGTTGCTTTGTTTTTTAGATGTTTCAGGAAACACCATACACTTCTCCTGAGTGTCTGTTGGCAATTTACATCCCGCCCATCAGCATAACAAGGCTCCCAGTTCTCCATGGCCTTTCCTGCCTTTCTGGATTTTACACTTTTTTCAGATGGCCCTTTTGACCGGGGGGAAGTGAGACTTCATTGTAGTGCAGATTTCCTTTGCAAGCTTGCTTGGTTGGCCAAAAAGGGCGTATGCGTGTTTTCCTGAATATATTCAGGAAAACACGCATACGCCCTTTTTGGCCAAGTGCATCATTGTGGACGTTCTGCCTCTTTTCCTATGCTTTCAATGCAATTCCAGTCTACCTCCTGAAATCGGTTTCCTGCAATTCTGCCCCGCTTTCAAGTCCTCTTGGCAGCCTTACTTCAGTATATTTTTGGACGATAGCTGTCATTTATAACTCTGCAGGTTTGTGAATTACAGTGCCCCTGAGCTCCTTTCTTCAACTCGTTTTCTTTTGAGCTGGCCGCAACACCGCAGGATGGCTTCAGGCTCTAATCTGGTTCCGGCACGGCACGCTGAGCCTTTGGTTATTTCCTCTTCCTGGTGGGAAATGAGAGTTAAATTTGCCCGTCCAGACACCTCCAGCTAGTCTCTGATTGGTTCTCCCTATTCCTGTTCATCTTCCGCAGAAATTGCAAACTGGGCCAAACAGGAGGTTAAAGGCGCTGACTCTCCAAGTCGGGAGAGTGTTAGTAAAGCATCTGGAATGTTGCACCCGAGTACCAGGGTACGAAAACTGAGACATATTTGAACACGTCTCCCGTTCACACGGTAGGATCATACTCTGGGTTCCACATGCATGTTTTAGCTGAAGGAAGAATACCTTAAACCTGGAGAGTTGAGACCCGTGGAATGGGTACCATGCAAATTGACTTCAAAGGGTCTTCATTTGCTCACCGAACCTCTCCAATCCTATCACTGCTGCGTTTATGCCCCTGTACACACGCTTGATTCTCTTTTGGAGACATAGCAATCCATAGGTTTTAAGATACTTACTAGTCAGGTACATTCTTAGGCGTTTAATATGGGGTGTTGAGTCCATTTCGTTGAGCAAGGAGTAGCTCTTGTCTATTCCATATTTGGCTTAAGGAACTTTATCTGTGCTCATTTCAATCTCTGGTTTTATGCAGCACCCCAACTCACCTTTCCCCTTAAGCAAGCATAAGTTGGTTTTCTAAATTTGAGACCCTGTTCTGTTTTGGAATTCAGTTCCTGTGTAGCCAAGTTTACATTCCGTGTATTACTGATATCTTATGATGTTTCTTTTTCTGTGTGACTTATTTCAGTTTGAATCATCATACCTGAATCCACTCATTGTGCTGCTAAGGGCCTGATGACATAGATTTCATTGCTGAGTGATATTGCTTTGTAAGTAAATACCACAACTTCTTTATCCATTTTTCACTTTCTGCGATGTTGAACTTGTACTGTAAACGAGGTTCTTGTAAACAGAGGCGTCCCAAACTTTGGGGTGGCTGTGTCTTTTTGATTTTAATTTCCCTAAGCTATAGGACCATAAGTGGAAGTGCCCTAGGCTCTGTTGCTTTGTTTTTTAGATGTTTCAGGAAACACCATACACTTCTCCCGAGTGTCTGTTGGCAATTTACATCCCGCCCATCAGCATAACAAGGCTCCCAGTTCTCCATGGCCTGTCCTGCCTTTCTGGATTTTACACTTTTTTCAGATGGCCCTTTTGACCGGGGGGAAGTGAGACTTCATTGTAGTGCAGATTTCCTTTGCAAGCTTGCTTGGTTGGCCAAAAAGGACGTATGCGTTTTTTCCTGAATATATTCAGGAAAAAACGCATACGCCCTTTTTGGCCAAGTGCATCATTGTGGACGTTCTGCCTCTTTTCCTATGCTTTCAATGCAATTCCAGTCTACCTCCTGAAGTCGGTTTCCTGCAATTCTGCCCCGCTTTCAAGTCCTCTTGGCAGCCTTACTTCAGTATATTTTTGGACGATAGCTGTCATTTATAACTCTGCAGGTTTGTGAATTACAGTGCCCCTGAGCTCCTTTCTTCAACTCGCTTTCTTTTGAGCGGGCCGCAACACCGCAGGATGGCTTCAGGCCCTAATCTGGTTCCGGCACGGCACGCTGAGCCTTTGGTTAATTCTGCTTCCTGGTGGCAAATGAGAGTTAAATTTGCCCGTCCAGACACCTCCAGCTAGTCTCTCATTGGTTCTCGCTATTCCTGTTCATCTTCCGCAGAAATTGCAAACTGGGCCAAACAGGAGGTTAAAGGGACTGACTCTCCAAGTCGGGAGAGTGTTATTAAAGCGTCTGGAATTTTGCACCCGAGTACCAGGGTACGAAACCTGAGACATATTTGAACACATCTCCCGATCACATGTTTGATCATACTCTAGGTTCCACATGCATGTTTTAGCTGAAGGAAGAATACCTTAATCCTGGATAGTTGAAACCCGTGGAATGGGTACCATGCAATATGACTTCAAAGGGTTTTCATTTGCTCACCGAACCTCTCCAATCCTATCACTGCTGCGTTTATGCCCCTGTACACATGCTTGATTCTCTTTCGGAGACATAGCAATCCATAGGTTTTAAGATACTTACTAGTCAGGTACATTCTTAGGCGTTTAATATGCGGTGTTGAGTCCATTTCGTTGAGCAAGGAGTAGCTCTTGTCTATACCATATTTGGCTTAAGGAACTTTATCTGTGCTCATTTCAATCTCTGGTTTTATGCAGCACCCCAACTCACCTTTCCCCTTAAGCAAGCATAAGTTGGTTTTCTAAATTTGAGACCCTGTTCTGTTCTGTAATTCAGTTCCTGTGTTGCCAAGTTTACATTCCGTGTATTAGTGATATCTTATGATGTTTCTTTTTCTGTGTGACTTATTTCAGTTAGAATCATCGTACCTGAATCCACTCATTATGCTGCTACAGGCCTGATGACATAGATTTCATTGCTGAGGGATACTGCATTGTACGTAAGTACCACAAGTTCTTTATCCATTTTTCACTTTCTGTGATATTGAACTTGTACGGTAAACGAGGTTCTTGTAAACAGAGGTGTTCCAAATTGGGGTGGCTGTGTCTTTTTGATTTTAATTTCCCTAAGCTATAGGACCATAAGTGGAAGTGCCCTAGGCTCTGTTGCTTTGTTTTTTAGATGTTTCAGGAAACACCATACACTTCTCCCGAGTGTCTGTTGGCAATTGACATCCCGCCCATCAGCATAACAAGGCTCCCAGTTCTCCATGGCCTGTCCTGCCTTTCTGGATTTTACACTTTTTTCAGATGGCCCTTTTGACCGGGGGGAAGTGAGACTTCATTGTAGTGCAGATTTCCTTTGCAAGCTTGCTTGGTTGGCCAAAAAGGGCGTATGCGTTTTTTCCTGAATATATTCAGGAAAACACGCATACGCCCTTTTTGGCCAAGTGCATCATTGTGGACGTTCTGCCTGTTTTCCTATGCTTTCAATGCAATTCCAGTCTACCTCCTGAAATCGGTTTCCTGCAATTCTGCCCCGCTTTCAAGTCCTCTTGGCAGCCTTACTTCAGTATATTTTTGGACGATAGCTGTCATTTATAACTCTGCAGGTTTGTGAATTACAGTGCCCCTGAGCTCCTTTCTTCAACTCGCTTTCTTTTGAGCTGGCCGCAACACCGCAGGATGGCTTCAGGCCCTAATCTGGTTCCGGCACGGCACGCTGAGCCTTTGGTTATTTCCTCTTCCTGGTGGGAAATGAGAGTTAAATTTGCCCGTCCAGACACCTCCAGCTAGTCTCTCATTGGTTCTCGCTATTCCTGTTCATCTTCCGCAGAAATTGCAAACTGGGCCAAACAGGAGGTTAAAGGGACTGACTCTCCAAGTCGGGAGAGTGTTAGTAAAGCGTCTGGAATGTTGCATCCGAGTACCAGGGTACGAAAACTGAGACATATTTGAACACATCTCCCGATCACATGTTTGATCATACTCTAGGTTCCACATGCATGTTTTAGCTGAAGGAAGAATACCTTAAAACTGGGTAGTTGAAACCCGTGGAATGGGTACAATGCAATATGGCTTCAAAGGGTCTTCATTTGCTTACCGAACCTCTCCAATCCTATCACTGCTGCGTTTATGCCCCTGTACACATGCTTGATTCTCTTTCAGAGACATAGCAATCCATAGGTTTTAAGATACTTACTAGTCAGGTACATTCTTAGGCGTTTAATATGCGGTGTTGAGTCCATTTCGTTGAGCAAGGAGTAGCTCTTGTCTATTCCATATTTGGCTTAAGGAACTTTATCTGTGCTCATTTCAATCTCTGGTTTTATGCAGCACCCCAACTCACCTTTCCCCTTAAGCAAGCATAAGTTGGTTTTCTAAATTTGAGACCCTGTTCTGTTCTGTAATTCAGTTCCTGTGTTGCCAAGTTTACATTCCGTGTATTAGTGATATCTTATGATGTTTCTTTTTCTGTGTGACTTATTTCAGTTAGAATCATCATACCTGAATCCACTCATTGTGCTGCTACAGGCCTGATGACATAGATTTCATTGCTGAGGGATACTGCATTGTACGTAAGTACCACAAGTTCTTTATCCATTTTTCACTTTCTGTGATATTGAACTTGTACGGTAAACGAGGTTCTTGTAAACAGAGGTGTTCCAAATTGGGGTGGCTGTGTCTTTTTGATTTTAATTTCCCTAAGCTATAGGACCATAAGTGGAAGTGCCCTAGGCTCTGTTGCTTTGTTTTTTAGATGTTTCAGGAAACACCATACACTTCTCCCGAGTGTCTGTTGGCAATTGACATCCCGCCCATCAGCATAACAAGGCTCCCAGTTCTCCATGGCCTGTCCTGCCTTTCTGGATTTTACACTTTTTTCAGATGGCCCTTTTGACCGGGGGGAAGTGAGACTTCATTGTAGTGCAGATTTCCTTTGCAAGCTTGCTTGGTTGGCCAAAAAGGGCGTATGCGTTTTTTCCTGAATATATTCAGGAAAACACGCATACGCCCTTTTTGGCCAAGTGCATCATTGTGGACGTTCTGCCTGTTTTCCTATGCTTTCAATGCAATTCCAGTCTACCTCCTGAAATCGGTTTCCTGCAATTCTGCCCCGCTTTCAAGTCCTCTTGGCAGCCTTACTTCAGTATATTTTTGGACGATAGCTGTCATTTATAACTCTGCAGGTTTGTGAATTACAGTGCCCCTGAGCTCCTTTCTTCAACTCGCTTTCTTTTGAGCTGGCCGCAACACCGCAGGATGGCTTCAGGCCCTAATCTGGTTCCGGCACGGCACGCTGAGCCTTTGGTTATTTCCTCTTCCTGGTGGGAAATGAGAGTTAAATTTGCCCGTCCAGACACCTCCAGCTAGTCTCTCATTGGTTCTCGCTATTCCTGTTCATCTTCCGCAGAAATTGCAAACTGGGCCAAACAGGAGGTTAAAGGGACTGACTCTCCAAGTCGGGAGAGTGTTAGTAAAGCGTCTGGAATGTTGCATCCGAGTACCAGGGTACGAAAACTGAGACATATTTGAACACATCTCCCGATCACATGTTTGATCATACTCTAGGTTCCACATGCATGTTTTAGCTGAAGGAAGAATACCTTAAAACTGGGTAGTTGAAACCCGTGGAATGGGTACAATGCAATATGGCTTCAAAGGGTCTTCATTTGCTCACCGAACCTCTCCAATCCTATCACTGCTGCGTTTATGCCCCTGTACACATGCTTGATTCTCTTTCAGAGACATAGCAATCCATAGGTTTTAAGATACTTACTAGTCAGGTACATTCTTAGGCGTTTAATATGCGGTGTTGAGTCCATTTCGTTGAGCAAGGAGTAGCTCTTGTCTATTCCATATTTGGCTTAAGGAACTTTATCTGTGCTCATTTCAATCTCTGGTTTTATGCAGCACCCCAACTCACCTTTCCCCTTAAGCAAGCATAAGTTGGTTTTCTAAATTTGAGACCCTGTTCTGTTCTGTAATTCAGTTCCTGTGTAGCCAAGTTTACATTCCGTGTATTACTGATATCTTATGATGTTTCTTTTTCTGTGTGACTTATTTCAGTTAGAATCATCATACCTGAATCCACTCATTGTGCTGCTACGGGGCTGATGACATAGATTTCATTGCTGAGTGATATTGCTTTGTAAGTAAATACCACAACTTCTTTATCCATTTTTCACTTTCTGCGATGTTGAACTTGTACTGTAAACGAGGTTCTTGTAAACAGAGGCGTCCCAAACTTTGGGGTGGCTGAGTCTTTTTGATTTTAATTTCCCTAAGCTATAGGACCATAAGTGGAAGTGCCCTAGGCTCTGTTGGTTTATTTTTTAGATGTTTCAGGAAACACAATACACTTCTCCGGAGTGTCTGCTGGCAATTTACATCCCGCCCATCAGCATAACAAGGCTCCCAGTTCTCCATGGCCTGTCCTGCCTTTCTGGATTTTACACTTTTTTCAGATGGCCCTTTTGACCAGGGGGAAGTGAGACTTCATTGTAGTGCAGATTTCCTTTGCAAGCTTGCTTGGTTGGCCAAAAAGGGCGTATGCGTGTTTTCCTGAATATATTCAGGAAAAATATATTCAGGAAAATATATTCCTGAAAAATATATTCAGGAAAATATATTCCTGAATATATTCAGGAAAAAACGCATACGCCCTTTTTGGCCAAGCGCATCATTGTGGACGTTCTGCCTCTTTTCCTATGCTTTCAATGCAATTCCAGTCTACCTCCTGAAATCGGTTTCCTGCAATTCTGCCCCGCTTTCAAGTCCTCTTGGCAGCCTTACTTCAGTATATTTTTGGACGATAGCTGTCATTTATAACTCTGCAGGTTTGTGAATTACAGTGCCCCTGAGCTCCTTTCTTCAACTCGTTTTCTTTTGAGCTGGCCGCAACACCGCAGGATGGCTTCAGGCTCTAATCTGGTTCCGGCACGGCACGCTGAGCCTTTGGTTATTTCCTCTTCCTGGTGGGAAATGAGAGTTAAATTTGCCCGTCCAGACACCTCCAGCTAGTCTCTGATTGGTTCTCCCTATTCCTGTTCATCTTCCGCAGAAATTGCAAACTGGGCCAAACAGGAGGTTAAAGGCGCTGACTCTCCAAGTCGGGAGAGTGTTAGTAAAGCATCTGGAATGTTGCACCCGAGTACCAGGGTACGAAAACTGAGACATATTTGAACACGTCTCCCGTTCACACGGTAGGATCATACTCTGGGTTCCACATGCATGTTTTAGCTGAAGGAAGAATACCTTAAACCTGGAGAGTTGAGACCCGTGGAATGGGTACCATGCAAATTGACTTCAAAGGGTCTTCATTTGCTCACCGAACCTCTCCAATCCTATCACTGCTGCGTTTATGCCCCTGTACACACGCTTGATTCTCTTTTGGAGACATAGCAATCCATAGGTTTTAAGATACTTACTAGTCAGGTACATTCTTAGGCGTTTAATATGGGGTGTTGAGTCCATTTCGTTGAGCAAGGAGTAGCTCTTGTCTATTCCATATTTGGCTTAAGGAACTTTATCTGTGCTCATTTCAATCTCTGGTTTTATGCAGCACCCCAACTCACCTTTCCCCTTAAGCAAGCATAAGTTGGTTTTCTAAATTTGAGACCCTGTTCTGTTTTGGAATTCAGTTCCTGTGTAGCCAAGTTTACATTCCGTGTATTACTGATATCTTATGATGTTTCTTTTTCTGTGTGACTTATTTCAGTTTGAATCATCATACCTGAATCCACTCATTGTGCTGCTAAGGGCCTGATGACATAGATTTCATTGCTGAGTGATATTGCTTTGTAAGTAAATACCACAACTTCTTTATCCATTTTTCACTTTCTGCGATGTTGAACTTGTACTGTAAACGAGGTTCTTGTAAACAGAGGCGTCCCAAACTTTGGGGTGGCTGTGTCTTTTTGATTTTAATTTCCCTAAGCTATAGGACCATAAGTGGAAGTGCCCTAGGCTCTGTTGCTTTGTTTTTTAGATGTTTCAGGAAACACCATACACTTCTCCCGAGTGTCTGTTGGCAATTTACATCCCGCCCATCAGCATAACAAGGCTCCCAGTTCTCCATGGCCTGTCCTGCCTTTCTGGATTTTACACTTTTTTCAGATGGCCCTTTTGACCGGGGGGAAGTGAGACTTCATTGTAGTGCAGATTTCCTTTGCAAGCTTGCTTGGTTGGCCAAAAAGGACGTATGCGTTTTTTCCTGAATATATTCAGGAAAAAACGCATACGCCCTTTTTGGCCAAGTGCATCATTGTGGACGTTCTGCCTCTTTTCCTATGCTTTCAATGCAATTCCAGTCTACCTCCTGAAGTCGGTTTCCTGCAATTCTGCCCCGCTTTCAAGTCCTCTTGGCAGCCTTACTTCAGTATATTTTTGGACGATAGCTGTCATTTATAACTCTGCAGGTTTGTGAATTACAGTGCCCCTGAGCTCCTTTCTTCAACTCGCTTTCTTTTGAGCGGGCCGCAACACCGCAGGATGGCTTCAGGCCCTAATCTGGTTCCGGCACGGCACGCTGAGCCTTTGGTTAATTCTGCTTCCTGGTGGCAAATGAGAGTTAAATTTGCCCGTCCAGACACCTCCAGCTAGTCTCTCATTGGTTCTCGCTATTCCTGTTCATCTTCCGCAGAAATTGCAAACTGGGCCAAACAGGAGGTTAAAGGGACTGACTCTCCAAGTCGGGAGAGTGTTATTAAAGCGTCTGGAATTTTGCACCCGAGTACCAGGGTACGAAACCTGAGACATATTTGAACACATCTCCCGATCACATGTTTGATCATACTCTAGGTTCCACATGCATGTTTTAGCTGAAGGAAGAATACCTTAATCCTGGATAGTTGAAACCCGTGGAATGGGTACCATGCAATATGACTTCAAAGGGTTTTCATTTGCTCACCGAACCTCTCCAATCCTATCACTGCTGCGTTTATGCCCCTGTACACATGCTTGATTCTCTTTCGGAGACATAGCAATCCATAGGTTTTAAGATACTTACTAGTCAGGTACATTCTTAGGCGTTTAATATGCGGTGTTGAGTCCATTTCGTTGAGCAAGGAGTAGCTCTTGTCTATACCATATTTGGCTTAAGGAACTTTATCTGTGCTCATTTCAATCTCTGGTTTTATGCAGCACCCCAACTCACCTTTCCCCTTAAGCAAGCATAAGTTGGTTTTCTAAATTTGAGACCCTGTTCTGTTCTGTAATTCAGTTCCTGTGTTGCCAAGTTTACATTCCGTGTATTAGTGATATCTTATGATGTTTCTTTTTCTGTGTGACTTATTTCAGTTAGAATCATCGTACCTGAATCCACTCATTATGCTGCTACAGGCCTGATGACATAGATTTCATTGCTGAGGGATACTGCATTGTACGTAAGTACCACAAGTTCTTTATCCATTTTTCACTTTCTGTGATATTGAACTTGTACGGTAAACGAGGTTCTTGTAAACAGAGGTGTTCCAAATTGGGGTGGCTGTGTCTTTTTGATTTTAATTTCCCTAAGCTATAGGACCATAAGTGGAAGTGCCCTAGGCTCTGTTGCTTTGTTTTTTAGATGTTTCAGGAAACACCATACACTTCTCCCGAGTGTCTGTTGGCAATTGACATCCCGCCCATCAGCATAACAAGGCTCCCAGTTCTCCATGGCCTGTCCTGCCTTTCTGGATTTTACACTTTTTTCAGATGGCCCTTTTGACCGGGGGGAAGTGAGACTTCATTGTAGTGCAGATTTCCTTTGCAAGCTTGCTTGGTTGGCCAAAAAGGGCGTATGCGTTTTTTCCTGAATATATTCAGGAAAACACGCATACGCCCTTTTTGGCCAAGTGCATCATTGTGGACGTTCTGCCTGTTTTCCTATGCTTTCAATGCAATTCCAGTCTACCTCCTGAAATCGGTTTCCTGCAATTCTGCCCCGCTTTCAAGTCCTCTTGGCAGCCTTACTTCAGTATATTTTTGGACGATAGCTGTCATTTATAACTCTGCAGGTTTGTGAATTACAGTGCCCCTGAGCTCCTTTCTTCAACTCGCTTTCTTTTGAGCTGGCCGCAACACCGCAGGATGGCTTCAGGCCCTAATCTGGTTCCGGCACGGCACGCTGAGCCTTTGGTTATTTCCTCTTCCTGGTGGGAAATGAGAGTTAAATTTGCCCGTCCAGACACCTCCAGCTAGTCTCTCATTGGTTCTCGCTATTCCTGTTCATCTTCCGCAGAAATTGCAAACTGGGCCAAACAGGAGGTTAAAGGGACTGACTCTCCAAGTCGGGAGAGTGTTAGTAAAGCGTCTGGAATGTTGCATCCGAGTACCAGGGTACGAAAACTGAGACATATTTGAACACATCTCCCGATCACATGTTTGATCATACTCTAGGTTCCACATGCATGTTTTAGCTGAAGGAAGAATACCTTAAAACTGGGTAGTTGAAACCCGTGGAATGGGTACAATGCAATATGGCTTCAAAGGGTCTTCATTTGCTTACCGAACCTCTCCAATCCTATCACTGCTGCGTTTATGCCCCTGTACACATGCTTGATTCTCTTTCAGAGACATAGCAATCCATAGGTTTTAAGATACTTACTAGTCAGGTACATTCTTAGGCGTTTAATATGCGGTGTTGAGTCCATTTCGTTGAGCAAGGAGTAGCTCTTGTCTATTCCATATTTGGCTTAAGGAACTTTATCTGTGCTCATTTCAATCTCTGGTTTTATGCAGCACCCCAACTCACCTTTCCCCTTAAGCAAGCATAAGTTGGTTTTCTAAATTTGAGACCCTGTTCTGTTCTGTAATTCAGTTCCTGTGTTGCCAAGTTTACATTCCGTGTATTAGTGATATCTTATGATGTTTCTTTTTCTGTGTGACTTATTTCAGTTAGAATCATCATACCTGAATCCACTCATTGTGCTGCTACAGGCCTGATGACATAGATTTCATTGCTGAGGGATACTGCATTGTACGTAAGTACCACAAGTTCTTTATCCATTTTTCACTTTCTGTGATATTGAACTTGTACGGTAAACGAGGTTCTTGTAAACAGAGGTGTTCCAAATTGGGGTGGCTGTGTCTTTTTGATTTTAATTTCCCTAAGCTATAGGACCATAAGTGGAAGTGCCCTAGGCTCTGTTGCTTTGTTTTTTAGATGTTTCAGGAAACACCATACACTTCTCCCGAGTGTCTGTTGGCAATTGACATCCCGCCCATCAGCATAACAAGGCTCCCAGTTCTCCATGGCCTGTCCTGCCTTTCTGGATTTTACACTTTTTTCAGATGGCCCTTTTGACCGGGGGGAAGTGAGACTTCATTGTAGTGCAGATTTCCTTTGCAAGCTTGCTTGGTTGGCCAAAAAGGGCGTATGCGTTTTTTCCTGAATATATTCAGGAAAACACGCATACGCCCTTTTTGGCCAAGTGCATCATTGTGGACGTTCTGCCTGTTTTCCTATGCTTTCAATGCAATTCCAGTCTACCTCCTGAAATCGGTTTCCTGCAATTCTGCCCCGCTTTCAAGTCCTCTTGGCAGCCTTACTTCAGTATATTTTTGGACGATAGCTGTCATTTATAACTCTGCAGGTTTGTGAATTACAGTGCCCCTGAGCTCCTTTCTTCAACTCGCTTTCTTTTGAGCTGGCCGCAACACCGCAGGATGGCTTCAGGCCCTAATCTGGTTCCGGCACGGCACGCTGAGCCTTTGGTTATTTCCTCTTCCTGGTGGGAAATGAGAGTTAAATTTGCCCGTCCAGACACCTCCAGCTAGTCTCTCATTGGTTCTCGCTATTCCTGTTCATCTTCCGCAGAAATTGCAAACTGGGCCAAACAGGAGGTTAAAGGGACTGACTCTCCAAGTCGGGAGAGTGTTAGTAAAGCGTCTGGAATGTTGCATCCGAGTACCAGGGTACGAAAACTGAGACATATTTGAACACATCTCCCGATCACATGTTTGATCATACTCTAGGTTCCACATGCATGTTTTAGCTGAAGGAAGAATACCTTAAAACTGGGTAGTTGAAACCCGTGGAATGGGTACAATGCAATATGGCTTCAAAGGGTCTTCATTTGCTCACCGAACCTCTCCAATCCTATCACTGCTGCGTTTATGCCCCTGTACACATGCTTGATTCTCTTTCAGAGACATAGCAATCCATAGGTTTTAAGATACTTACTAGTCAGGTACATTCTTAGGCGTTTAATATGCGGTGTTGAGTCCATTTCGTTGAGCAAGGAGTAGCTCTTGTCTATTCCATATTTGGCTTAAGGAACTTTATCTGTGCTCATTTCAATCTCTGGTTTTATGCAGCACCCCAACTCACCTTTCCCCTTAAGCAAGCATAAGTTGGTTTTCTAAATTTGAGACCCTGTTCTGTTCTGTAATTCAGTTCCTGTGTAGCCAAGTTTACATTCCGTGTATTACTGATATCTTATGATGTTTCTTTTTCTGTGTGACTTATTTCAGTTAGAATCATCATACCTGAATCCACTCATTGTGCTGCTACGGGGCTGATGACATAGATTTCATTGCTGAGTGATATTGCTTTGTAAGTAAATACCACAACTTCTTTATCCATTTTTCACTTTCTGCGATGTTGAACTTGTACTGTAAACGAGGTTCTTGTAAACAGAGGCGTCCCAAACTTTGGGGTGGCTGAGTCTTTTTGATTTTAATTTCCCTAAGCTATAGGACCATAAGTGGAAGTGCCCTAGGCTCTGTTGGTTTATTTTTTAGATGTTTCAGGAAACACAATACACTTCTCCGGAGTGTCTGCTGGCAATTTACATCCCGCCCATCAGCATAACAAGGCTCCCAGTTCTCCATGGCCTGTCCTGCCTTTCTGGATTTTACACTTTTTTCAGATGGCCCTTTTGACCAGGGGGAAGTGAGACTTCATTGTAGTGCAGATTTCCTTTGCAAGCTTGCTTGGTTGGCCAAAAAGGGCGTATGCGTGTTTTCCTGAATATATTCAGGAAAAATATATTCAGGAAAATATATTCCTGAAAAATATATTCAGGAAAATATATTCCTGAATATATTCAGGAAAAAACGCATACGCCCTTTTTGGCCAAGCGCATCATTGTGGACGTTCTGCCTCTTTTCCTATGCTTTCAATGCAATTCCAGTCTACCTCCTGAAATCGGTTTCCTGCAATTCTGCCCCGCTTTCAAGTCCTCTTGGCAGCCTTACTTCAGTATATTTTTGGACGATAGCTGTCATTTATAACTCTGCAGGTTTGTGAATTACAGTGCCCCTGAGCTCCTTTCTTCAACTCGCTTTCTTGTGAGCTGGCCGCAACACCGCAGGATGGCTTCAGGCCGTAATCTGGTTCCGGCACGGCACGCTGAGCCTTTGGTTATTTCCTCTTCCTGGTGGGAAATGAGAGTTAAATTTGCCCGTCCAGACACCTCCAGCTAGTCTCTCATTGGTTCTCGCTATTCCTGTTCATCTTCCGCAGAAATTGCAAACTGGGCCAAACAGGAGGTTAAAGGCGCTGACTCTCCAAGTCGGGAGAGTGTTAGTAAAGCGTCTGGAATGTTGCACCCGAGTACCAGGGGAGGAAAACTGAGACATATTTGAACACGTCTCCCGTTCACACGGTTGATCATACTCTGGGTTCCACATGCATGTTTTAGCTGAAGGAAGAATACCTTAAACCTGGAGAGTTGAGACCCGTGTAATGGGTACCATGCAATATGACTTCAAAGGGTTTTCATTTGCTCACCGAACCTCTCCAATCCTATCACTGCTGCGTTTATGCCCCTGTACACATGCTTGATTCTCTTATGGAGACATAGCAATCCATAGGTTTTAAGATACTTACTAATCAGGTACATTCTTAGGCGTTTAATATGGGGTGTTGAGTCCATTTCGTTCAGCAAGGAGTAACTCTTGTCTATTCCATATTTGGCTTAAGGAACTTTATCTGTGCTCATTTCAATCTCTGGTTTTATGCAGCACCCCAACTCACCTTTCCCCTTAAGCAAGCATAAGTTGGTTTTCTAAATTTGAGACCCTGTTCTGTTTTGGAATTCAGTTCCTGTGTAGCCAAGTTTACATTCCGTGTATTAGTGATATCTTATGATGTTTCTTTTTCTGTGTGACTTATTTCAGTTAGAATCATCGTACCTGAATCCACTCATTATGCTGCTACGGGCCTGATGACATAGATTTCATTGCTGAGTGATACTGCATTGTACGTAAGTACCACAAGTTCTTTATCCATTTTTCACTTTCTGTGATAGAGAACTTGTACGGTAAACGAGGTTCTTGTAAACAGAGGCGTCCCAAACTTTGGGGTGGCTGTGTCTTTTTGATTTTAATTTCCCTAATCTATAGGACCATAAGTGAAAGTGCCCTAGGCTCTGTTGCTTTGTTTTTTAGATGTTTCAGGAAACACCATACACTTCTCCCGAGTGTCTGTTGGCAATTTACATCCCGCCCATCAGCATAACAAGGCTCCCAGTTCTCCATGGCCTGTCCTGCCTTTCTGGATTTTACACTTTTTTCAGATGGCCCATTTGACCGGGGGGAAGTGAGACTTCATTGTAGTGCAGATTTCCTTTGCAAGCTTCCTTGGTTGGCCAAAAAGGGCATATGCGTTTTTTCCTGAATATATTCAGGAAAAAACGCATACGCCCTTTTTGGCCAAGTGCATCATTGTGGACGTTCTGCCTCTTTTCCTATGCTTTCAATGCAATTCCAGTCTACCTCCTGAAATCGGTTTCCTGCAATTCTGCCCCGCTTTCAAGTCCTCTTGGCAGCCTTACTTCAGTATATTTTTGGACGATAGTTGTCATTTATAACTCTGCAGGTTTGTGAATTACAGTGCCCCTGAGCTCCTTTCTTCAACTCGTTTTCTTGTGAGCTGGCCGCAACACCGCAGGATGGCTTCAGGCCCTAATCTGGTTCCGGCACGGCACGCTGAGCCTTTGGTTATTTCCTCTTCCTGGTGGGAAATGAGAGTTAAATTTGCCCGTCCAGACACCTCCAGCTAGTCTCTCATTGGTTCTCGCTATTCCTGTTCATCTTCCACAGAAATTGCAAACTGGGCCAAACAGGAGGTTAAAGGGACTGACTCTCCAAGTCGGGAGAGTGTTAGTAAAGCGTCTGGAATGTTGCACCCGAGTACCAGGGTACGAAAACTGAGACATATTTGAACACGTCTCCCGATCACATGGTTGATCATACTCTAGGTTCCACATGCATGTTTTAGCTGAAGGAAGAATACCTTAAACCAGGGTAGTTGAAACCCGTGGAATGGGTACCATGCAATATGACTTCAAAGGGTCTTCATTTGCTCACCGAACCTCTCCAATCCTATCACTGCTGCGTTTATGTCCCTGTACACATGCTTGATTCTCTTTCGGAGACATAGCAATCCATAGGTTTTAAGATACTTAAGAGTCAGGTACATTCTTAGGCGTTTAATATGCGGTGTTGAGTCCATTTCGTTGAGCAAGGAGTAGCTCTTGTCTATTCCATATTTGGCTTAAGGAACTTTATCTGTGCTCATTTCAATCTCTGGTTTTATGCAGCACCCCAAATCACCTTTACCCTTAAACAAGCATAAGTTGGTTTTCTAAATTTGAGACCCTGTTCTGTTCTGTAATTCAGTTCCTGTGTAGCCAAGTTTACATTCCGTGTATTACTGATATCTTATGATGTTTCTTTTTCTGTGTGACTTATTTCAGTTAAAATCATCGTACCTGAATCCACTCATTGTGCTGCTACGGGCCTGATGACATAGATTTCACTGCTGAGTGATACTGCATTGTACGTAAGTACCACAAGTTCTTTATCCATTTTTCACTTTCTGTGATATTGAACTTGTACGGTAAACGAGGTTCTTGTAAACAGAGGCGTCCCAAACATTGGGGTGGCTGTATCTTTTTCATTTTAATTTCCCTAAGCTATAGGACCATAAGTGGAAGTGCCCTAGGCTCTGTTGCTTTGTTTTTTAGATGTTTCAGGAAACACCATACACTTCTCCCGAGTGTCTGTTGGCAATTGACATCCCGCCCATCAGCATAACAAGGCTCCCAGTTCTCCATGGCCTGTCCTGCCTTTCTGGATTTTACACTTTTTTCAGATGGCCCTTTTGACCGGGGGGAAGTGAGACTTCATTGTAGTGCAGATTTCCTTTGCAAGCTTGCTTGGTTGGCCAAAAAGGGCGTATGCGTTTTTTCCTGAATATATTCAGGAAAAAACGCATACGCCCTTTTTGGCCAAGTGCATCATTGTGGACGTTCTGCCTCTTTTCCTATGCTTTCAATGCAATTCCAGTCTACCTCCTGAAATCGGTTTCCTGCAATTCTGCCCCGCTTTCAAGTCCTCTTGGCAGCCTTACTTCAGTATATTTTTGGACGATAGTTGTCATTTATAACTCTGCAGGTTTGTGAATTACAGTGCCCCTGAGCTCCTTTCTTCAACTCGTTTTCTTGTGAGCTGGCCGCAACAGCGCAGGATGGCTTCAGGCCCTAATCTGGTTCCGGCACGGCACGCTGAGCCTTTGGTTATTTCCTCTTCCTGGTGGGAAATGAGAGTTAAATTTGCCCGTCCAGACACCTCCAGCTAGTCTCTCATTGGTTCTCGCTATTCCTGTTCATCTTCCGCAGAAATTGCAAACTGGGCCAAACAGGAGGTTAAAGGCGCTGACTCTCCAAGTGGGGAGAGTGTTAGTAAAGCGTCTGGAATGTTGCACCCGAGTACCAGGGTACGAAAACTGAGACATATTTGAACACGTCTCCCGATCACATGGTTGATCATACTCTAGGTTCCACATGCATGTTTTAGCTGAAGGAAGAATACCTTAAACCTGGAGAGTTGAAACCCGTGGAATGGGTACCATGCAATATGACTTCAAAGGGTCTTCATTTGCTCACCGAACCTCTCCAATCCTATCACTGCTGCGTTTATGTCCCTGTACACATGCTTGATTCTCTTTGGGAGACATAGCAATCCATAGGTTTTAAGATACTTAAGAGTCAGGTACATTCTTAGGCGTGTAATATGCGGTGTTGAGTCCATTTCGTTGAGCAAGGAGTAGCTCTTGTCTATTCCATATTTGGCTTAAGGAACTTTATCTGTGCTCATTTCAATCTCTGGTTTTATGCAGCACCCCAACTCACCTTTACCCTTAAACAAGCATAAGTTGGTTTTCTAAATTTGAGACCCTGTTCTGTTCTGTAATTCAGTTCCTGTGTAGCCAAGTTTACATTCCGTGTATTACTGATATCTTATGATGTTTCTTTTTCTGTGTGACTTATTTCAGTTAGAATCATCGTACCTGAATCCACTCATTGTGCTGCTACGGGCCTGATGACATAGATTGCACTGCTGAGTGATACTGCATTGTACGTAAGTACCACAAGTTCTTTATCCATTTTTCACTTTCTGTGATATTGAACTTGTACAGTAAACGAGGTTCTTGTAAACAGAGGCGTCCCAAACATTGGGGTGGCTGTATCTTTTTGATTTTAATTTCCCTAAGCTATAGGACCATAAGTGGAAGTGCCCTAGGCTCTGTTGCTTTGTTTTTTAGATGTTTCAGGAAACACCATACACTTCTCCCGAGTGTCTGTTGGCAATTGACATCCCGCCCATCAGCATAACAAGGCTCCCAGTTCTCCATGGCCTGTCCTGCCTTTCTGGATTTTACACTTTTTTCAGATGGCCCTTTTGACCGGGGGGAAGTGAGACTTCATTGTAGTGCAGATTTCCTTTGCAAGCTTGCTTGGTTGGCCAAAAAGGGCGTATGCGTTTTTTCCTGAATATATTCAGGAAAAAACGCATACGCCCTTTTTGGCCAAGTGCATCATTGTGGACGTTCTGCCTCTTTTCCTATGCTTTCAATGCAATTCCAGTCTACCTCCTGAAATCGGTTTCCTGCAATTCTGCCCTGCTTTCAAGTCCTCTTGGCAGCCTTACTTCAGTATATTTTTGGACGATAGTTGTCATTTATAACTCTGCAGGTTTGTGAATTACAGTGCCCCTGAGCTCCTTTCTTCAACTCGTTTTCTTGTGAGCTGGCCGCAACACCGCAGGATGGCTTCAGGCCCTAATCTGGTTCCGGCACGGCACGCTGAGCCTTTGGTTATTTCCTCTTCCTGGTGGGAAATGAGAGTTAAATTTGCCCGTCCAGACACCTCCAGCTAGTCTCTCATTGGTTCTCCCTATTCCTGTTCATCTTCCGCAGAAATTGCAAACTGGGCCAAACAGGAGGTTAAAGGGACTGACTCTCCAAGTCGGGAGAGTGTTAGTAAAGCGTCTGGAATGTTGCACCCGAGTACCAGGGTACGAAAACTGAGACATATTTGAACACGTCTCCCGATCACATGGTTGATCATACTCTAGGTTCCACATGCATGTTTTAGCTGAAGGAAGAATACCTTAAACCTGGGTAGTTGAAACCCGTGGAATGGGTACCATGCAATATGACTTCAAAGGGTCTTCATTTGCTCACCGAACCTCTCCAATCCTATCACTGCTGCGTTTATGTCCCTGTACACATGCTTGATTCTCTTTGGGAGACATAGCAATCCATAGGTTTTAAGATACTTAAGAGTCAGGTACATTCTTAGGCGTTTAATATGCGGTGTTGAGTCCATTTCGTTGAGCAAGGAGTAGCTCTTGTCTATTCCATATTTGGCTTAAGGAACTTTATCTGTGCTCATTTCAATCTCTGGTTTTATGCAGCACCCCAACTCACCTTTACCCTTAAACAAGCATAAGTTGGTTTTCTAAATTTGAGACCCTGTTCTGTTCTGTAATTCAGTTCCTGTGTAGCCAAGTTTACATTCCGTGTATTACTGATATCTTATGATGTTTCTTTTTCTGTGTGACTTATTTCAGTTAGAATCATCGTACCTGAATCCACTCATTGTGCTGCTACGGGCCTGATGACATAGATTTCACTGCTGAGTGATACTGCATTGTACGTAAGTACCACAAGTTCTTTATCCATTTTTCACTTTCTGTGATATTGAACTTGTACGGTAAACGAGGTTCTTGTAAACAGAGGCGTCCCAAACATTGGGGTGGCTGTATCTTTTTGATTTTAATTTCCCTAAGCTATAGGACCATAAGTGGAAGTGCCCTAGGCTCTGTTGCTTTGTTTTTTAGATGTTTCAGGAAACACCATACACTTCTCCCGAGTGTCTGTTGGCAATTGACATCCCGCCCATCAGCATAACAAGGCTCCCAGTTCTCCATGGCCTGTCCTGCCTTTCTGGATTTTACACTTTTTTCAGATGGCCCTTTTGACCGGGGGGAAGTGAGACTTCATTGTAGTGCAGATTTCCTTTGCAAGTTTGCTTGGTTGGCCAAAAAGGGCGTATGCGTTTTTTCCTGAATATATTCAGGAAAAAACGCATACGCCCTTTTTGGCCAAGTGCATCATTGTGGACGTTCTGCCTCTTTTCCTATGCTTTCAATGCAATTCCAGTCTACCTCCTGAAATCGGTTTCCTGCAATTCTGCCCTGCTTTCAAGTCCTCTTGGCAGCCTGACTTCAGTATATTTTTGGACGATAGTTGTCATTTATAACTCTGCAGGTTTGTGAATTACAGTGCCCCTGAGCTCCTTTCTTCAACTCGCTTTCTTGTGAGCTGGCCGCAACACCGCAGGATGGCTTCAGGCCCTAATCTGGTTCCGGCACGGCACGCTGAGCCTTTGGTTATTTCCTCTTCCTGGTGGGAAATGAGAGTTAAATTTGCCCGTCCAGACACCTCCAGCTAGTCTCTCATTGGTTCTCCCTATTCCTGTTCATCTTCCGCAGAAATTGCAAACTGGGCCAAACAGGAGGTTAAAGGGACTGACTCTCCAAGTCGGGAGAGTGTTAGTAAAGCGTCTGGAATGTTGCACCCGAGTACCAGGGTACGAAAACTGAGACATATTTGAACACGTCTCCCGATCACATGGTTGATCATACTCTAGGTTCCACATGCATGTTTTAGCTGAAGGAAGAATACCTTAAACCTGGGTAGTTGAAACCCGTGGAATGGGTACCATGCAATATGACTTCAAAGGGTCTTCATTTGCTCACCGAACCTCTCCAATCCTATCACTGCTGCGTTTATGTCCCTGTACACATGCTTGATTCTCTTTGGGAGACATAGCAATCCATAGGTTTTAAGATACTTAAGAGTCAGGTACATTCTTAGGCGTTTAATATGCGGTGTTGAGTCCATTTCGTTGAGCAAGGAGTAGCTCTTGTCTATTCCATATTTGGCTTAAGGAACTTTATCTGTGCTCATTTCAATCTCTGGTTTTATGCAGCACCCCAACTCACCTTTACCCTTAAACAAGCATAAGTTGGTTTTCTAGATTTGAGACCCTGTTCTGTTCTGTAATTCAGTTCCTGTGTAGCCAAGTTTACATTCCGTGTATTACTGATATCTTATGATGTTTCTTTTTCTGTGTGACTTATTTCAGTTAGAATCATCGTACCTGAATCCACTCATTGTGCTGCTACGGGCCTGATGACATAGATTTCACTGCTGAGTGATACTGCATTGTACGTAAGTACCACAAGTTCTTTATCCATTTTTCACTTTCTGTGATATTGAACTTGTACGGTAAACGACGTTCTTGTAAACAGAGGCGTCCCAAACATTGGGGTGGCTGTATCTTTTTGATTTTAATTTCCCTAAGCTATAGGACCATAAGTGGAAGTGCCCTAGGCTCTGTTGCTTTGTTTTTTAGATGTTTCAGGAAACACCATACACTTCTCCCGAGTGTCTGTTGACAATTGACATCCCGCCCATCAGCATAGCAAGGCTCCCAGTTCTCCATGGCCTGTCCTGCCTTTCTCGATTTTACACTTTTATCAGATGGCCCTTTTGACCGGGGGGGGGGAAGTGAGACTTCATTGTAGTGCAGATTTCCTTTGCAAGCTTGCTTGGTTGGCCAAAGAGGGCGTATGCGTTTTTTCCTGAATATATTCAGGAAAAAACGCATACGCCCTTTTTGGCCAAGTGCATCATTGTGGACGTTCTGCCTCTTTTCCTATGCTTTCAATGCAATTCCAGTCTACCTCCTGAAATCGGTTTCCTGCAATTCTGCCCTGCTTTCAAGTCCTCTTGGCAGCCTTACTTCAGTATATTTTTGGACGATAGTTGTCATTTATAACTCTGCAGGTTTGTGAATTACAGTGCCCCTGAGCTCCTTTCTTCAACTCGTTTTCTTGTGAGCTGGCCGCAACACCACAGGATGGCTTCAGGCCCTAATCTGGTTCCGGCACGGCCCGCTGAGCCTTTGGTTATTTCCTCTTCCTGGTGGGAAATGAGAGTTAAATTTGCCCGTCCAGACACCTCCAGCTAGTCTCTCATTGGTTCTCCCTATTCCTGTTCATCTTCCGCAGAAATTGCAAACTGGGCCAAACAGGAGGTTAAAGGGACTGACTCTCCAAGTCGGGAGAGTGTTAGTAAAGCGTCTGGAATGTTGCACCCGAGTACCAGGGTACGAAAACTGAGACATATTTGAACACGTCTCCCGATCACATGGTTCATCATACTCTAGGTTCCACATGCATGTTTTAGCTGAAGGAAGAATACCTTAAACCTGGGTAGTTGAAACCCGTGGAATGGGTACCATGCAATATGACTTCAAAGGGTCTTCATTTGCTCACCGAACCTCTCCAATCCTATCACTGCTGCGTTTATGTCCCTGTACACATGCTTGATTCTCTTTCGGAGACATAGCAATCCATAGGTTTTAAGATACTTAAGAGTCAGGTACATTCTTAGGCGTTTAATATGCGGTGTTGAGTCCATTTCGTTGAGCAAGGAGTAGCTCTTGTCTATTCCATATTTGGCTTAAGGAACTTTATCTGTGCTCATTTCAATCTCTGGTTTTATGCAGCACCCCAACTCACCTTTACCCTTAAACAAGCATAAGTTGGTTTTCTAAATTTGAGACCCTGTTCTGTTCTGTAATTCAGTTCCTGTGTAGCCAAGTTTACATTCCGTGTATTACTGATATCTTATGATGTTTCTTTTTCTGTGTGACTTATTTCAGTTAGAATCATCGTACCTGAATCCACTCATTGTGCTGCTACGGGCCTGATGACATAGATTTCACTGCTGAGTGATACTGCATTGTACGTAAGTACCACAAGTTCTTTATCCATTTTTCACTTTCTGTGATATTGAACTTGTACGGTAAACGAGGTTCTTGTAAACAGAGGCGTCCCAAACATTGGGGTGGCTGTATCTTTTTGATTTTAATTTCCCTAAGCTATAGGACCATAAGTGGAAGTGCCCTAGGCTCTGTTGCTTTGTTTTTTAGATGTTTCAGGAAACACCATACACTTCTCCCGAGTGTCTGTTGGCAATTGACATCCCGCCCATCAGCATAACAAGGCTCCCAGTTCTCCATGGCCTGTCCTGCCTTTCTGGATTTTACACTTTTTTCAGATGGCCCTTTTGACCGGGGGGAAGTGAGACTTCATTGTAGTGCAGATTTCCTTTGCAAGTTTGCTTGGTTGGCCAAAAAGGGCGTATGCGTTTTTTCCTGAATATATTCAGGAAAAAACGCATACGCCCTTTTTGGCCAAGTGCATCATTGTGGACGTTCTGCCTCTTTTCCTATGCTTTCAATGCAATTCCAGTCTACCTCCTGAAATCGGTTTCCTGCAATTCTGCCCCGCTTTCAAGTCCTCTTGGCAGCCTTACTTCAGTATATTTTTGGACGATAGTTGTCATTTATAAGTCTGCAGGTTTGTGAATTACAGTGCCCCTGAGCTCCTTTCTTCAACTCGTTTTCTTGTGAGCTGGCCGCAACACCGCAGGATGGCTTCAGGCCCTAATCTGGTTCCGGCACGGCACGCTGAGCCTTTGGTTATTTCCTCTTCCTGGTGGGAAATGAGAGTTAAATTTGCCCGTCCAGACACCTCCAGCTAGTCTCTCATTGGTTCTCGCTATTCCTGTTCATCTTCCGCAGAAATTGCAAACTGGGCCAAACAGGAGGTTAAAGGGACTGACTCTCCAAGTCGGGAGAGTGTTAGTAAAGCGTCTGGAATGTTGCACCCGAGTACCAGGGTACGAAAACTGAGACATATTTGAACACGTCTCCCGATCACATGGTTGATCATACTCTAGGTTCCACATGCATGTTTTAGCTGAAGGAAGAATACCTTAAACCTGGGTAGTTGAAACCCGTGGAATGGGTACCATGCAATATGACTTCAAAGGGTCTTCATTTGCTCACCGAACCTCTCCAATCCTATCACTGCTGCGTTTATGTCCCTGTACACATGCTTGATTCTCTTTGGGAGACATAGCAATCCATAGGTTTTAAGATACTTAAGAGTCAGGTACATTCTTAGGCGTTTAATATGCGGTGTTGAGTCCATTTTGTTGAGCAAGGAGTAGCTCTTGTCTATTCCATATTTGGCTTAAGGAACTTTATCTGTGCTCATTTCAATCTCTGGTTTTATGCAGCACCCCAACTCACCTTTACCCTTAAACAAGCATAAGTTGGTTTTCTAAATTTGAGACCCTGTTCTGTTCTGTAATTCAGTTCCTGTGTAGCCAAGTTTACATTCCGTGTATTACTGATATCTTATGATGTTTCTTTTTCTGTGTGACTTATTTCAGTTAGAATCATCGTACCTGAATCCACTCATTGTGCTGCTACGGGCCTGATGACATAGATTTCACTGCTGAGTGATACTGCATTGTACGTAAGTACCACAAGTTCTTTATCCATTTTTCACTTTCTGTGATATTGAACTTGTACGGTAAACGAGGTTCTTGTAAACAGAGGCGTCCCAAACATTGGGGTGGCTGTATCTTTTTGATTTTAATTTCCCTAAGCTATAGGACCATAAGTGGAAGTGCCCTAGGCTCTGTTGCTTTGTTTTTTAGATGTTTCAGGAAACACCATACACTTCTCCCGAGTGTCTGTTGGCAATTGACATCCCGCCCATCAGCATAACAAGGCTCCCAGTTCTCCATGGCCTGTCCTGCCTTTCTGGATTTTACACTTTTTTCAGATGGCCCTTTTGACCGGGGGGAAGTGAGACTTCATTGTAGTGCAGATTTCCTTTGCAAGTTTGCTTGGTTGGCCAAAAAGGGCGTATGCGTTTTTTCCTGAATATATTCAGGAAAAAACGCATACGCCCTTTTTGGCCAAGTGCATCATTGTGGACGTTCTGCCTCTTTTCCTATGCTTTCAATGCAATTCCAGTCTACCTCCTGAAATCGGTTTCCTGCAATTCTGCCCCGCTTTCAAGTCCTCTTGGCAGCCTTACTTCAGTATATTTTTGGACGATAGTTGTCATTTATAAGTCTGCAGGTTTGTGAATTACAGTGCCCCTGAGCTCCTTTCTTCAACTCGTTTTCTTGTGAGCTGGCCGCAACACCGCAGGATGGCTTCAGGCCCTAATCTGGTTCCGGCACGGCACGCTGAGCCTTTGGTTATTTCCTCTTCCTGGTGGGAAATGAGAGTTAAATTTGCCCGTCCAGACACCTCCAGCTAGTCTCTCATTGGTTCTCGCTATTCCTGTTCATCTTCCGCAGAAATTGCAAACTGGGCCAAACAGGAGGTTAAAGGGACTGACTCTCCAAGTCGGGAGAGTGTTAGTAAAGCGTCTGGAATGTTGCACCCGAGTACCAGGGTACGAAAACTGAGACATATTTGAACACGTCTCCCGATCACATGGTTGATCATACTCTAGGTTCCACATGCATGTTTTAGCTGAAGGAAGAATACCTTAAACCTGGGTAGTTGAAACCCGTGGAATGGGTACCATGCAATATGACTTCAAAGGGTCTTCATTTGCTCACCGAACCTCTCCAATCCTATCACTGCTGCGTTTATGTCCCTGTACACATGCTTGATTCTCTTTGGGAGACATAGCAATCCATAGGTTTTAAGATACTTAAGAGTCAGGTACATTCTTAGGCGTTTAATATGCGGTGTTGAGTCCATTTTGTTGAGCAAGGAGTAGCTCTTGTCTATTCCATATTTGGCTTAAGGAACTTTATCTGTGCTCATTTCAATCTCTGGTTTTATGCAGCACCCCAACTCACCTTTACCCTTAAACAAGCATAAGTTGGTTTTCTAAATTTGAGACCCTGTTCTGTTCTGTAATTCAGTTCCTGTGTAGCCAAGTTTACATTCCGTGTATTACTGATATCTTATGATGTTTCTTTTTCTGTGTGACTTATTTCAGTTAGAATCATCGTACCTGAATCCACTCATTGTGCTGCTACGGGCCTGATGACATAGATTTCACTGCTGAGTGATACTGCATTGTACGTAAGTACCACAAGTTCTTTATCCATTTTTCACTTTCTGTGATATTGAACTTGTACGGTAAACGAGGTTCTTGTAAACAGAGGCGTCCCAAACATTGGGGTGGCTGTATCTTTTTGATTTTAATTTCCCTAAGCTATAGGACCATAAGTGGAAGTGCCCTAGGCTCTGTTGCTTTGTTTTTTAGATGTTTCAGGAAACACCATACACTTCTCCCGAGTGTCTGTTGGCAATTGACATCCCGCCCATCAGCATAACAAGGCTCCCAGTTCTCCATGGCCTGTCCTGCCTTTCTGGATTTTACACTTTTTTCAGATGGCCCTTTTGACCGGGGGGAAGTGAGACTTCATTGTAGTGCAGATTTCCTTTGCAAGTTTGCTTGGTTGGCCAAAAAGGGCGTATGCGTTTTTTCCTGAATATATTCAGGAAAAAACGCATACGCCCTTTTTGGCCAAGTGCATCATTGTGGACGTTCTGCCTCTTTTCCTATGCTTTCAATGCAATTCCAGTCTACCTCCTGAAATCGGTTTCCTGCAATTCTGCCCCGCTTTCAAGTCCTCTTGGCAGGCTTACTTCAGTATATTTTTGGACGATAGCTGTCATTTATAACTCTGCAGGTTTGTGAATTACAGTGCCCCTGAGCTCCTTTCTTCAACTCGTTTTCTTGTGAGCTGGCCGCAACACCGCAGGATGGCTTCAGGCCCTAATCTGGTTCCGGCACGGCACGCTGAGCCTTTGGTTATTTCCTCTTCCTGGTGGGAAATGAGAGTTAAATTTGCCCGTCCAGACACCTCCAGCTAGTCTCTCATTGGTTCTCGCTATTCCTGTTCATCTTCCGCAGAAATTGCAAACTGGGCCAAACAGGAGGTTAAAGGGACTGACTCTCCAAGTCGGGAGAGTGTTAGTAAAGCGTCTGGAATGTTGCACCCGAGTACCAGGGTACGAAAACTGAGACATATTTGAACACGTCTCCCGATCACATGGTTGATCATACTCTAGGTTCCACATGCATGTTTTAGCTGAAGGAAGAATACCTTAAACCTGGGTAGTTGAAACCCGTGGAATGGGTACCATGCAATATGACTTCAAAGGGTCTTCATTTGCTCACCGAACCTCTCCAATCCTATCACTGCTGCGTTTATGTCCCTGTACACATGCTTGATTCTCTTTGGGAGACATAGCAATCCATAGGTTTTAAGATACTTAAGAGTCAGGTACATTCTTAGGCGTTTAATATGCGGTGTTGAGTCCATTTCGTTGAGCAAGGAGTAGCTCTTGTCTATTCCATATTTGGCTTAAGGAACTTTATCTGTGCTCATTTCAATCTCTGGTTTTATGCAGCACCCCAACTCACCTTTACCCTTAAACAAGCATAAGTTGGTTTTCTAAATTTGAGACCCTGTTCTGTTCTGTAATTCAGTTCCTGTGTAGCCAAGTTTACATTCCGTGTATTACTGATATCTTATGATGTTTCTTTTTCTGTGTGACTTATTTCAGTTAGAATCATCGTACCTGAATCCACTCATTGTGCTGCTACGGGCCTGATGACATAGATTTCACTGCTGAGTGATACTGCATTGTACGTAAGTACCACAAGTTCTTTATCCATTTTTCACTTTCTGTGATATTGAACTTGTACGGTAAACGAGGTTCTTGTAAACAGAGGCGTCCCAAACATTGGGGTGGCTGTATCTTTTTGATTTTAATTTCCCTAAGCTATAGGACCATAAGTGGAAGTGCCCTAGGCTCTGTTGCTTTGTTTTTTAGATGTTTCAGGAAACACCATACACTTCTCCCGAGTGTCTGTTGGCAATTGACATCCCGCCCATCAGCATAGCAAGGCTCCCAGTTCTCCATGGCCTGTCCTGCCTTTCTGGATTTTACACTTTTATCAGATGGCCCTTTTGACCGGGGGGGGGGGGAAGTGAGACTTCATTGTAGTGCAGATTTCCTTTGCAAGCTTGCTTGGTTGGCCAAAAAGGGCGTATGCGTTTTTTCCTGAATATATTCAGGAAAAAACGCATACGCCCTTTTTGGCCAAGTGCATCATTGTGGACGTTCTGCCTCTTTTCCTATGCTTTCAATGCAATTCCAGTCTACCTCCTGAAATCGGTTTCCTGCAATTCTGCCCTGCTTTCAAGTCCTCTTGGCAGCCTTACTTCAGTATATTTTTGGACGATAGTTGTCATTTATAACTCTGCAGGTTTGCGAATTACAGTGCCCCTGAGCTCCTTTCTTCAACTCGTTTTCTTGTGAGCTGGCCGCAACACCACAGGATGGCTTCAGGCCCTAATCTGGTTCCGGCACGGCACGCTGAGCCTTTGGTTATTTCCTCTTCCTGGTGGGAAATGAGAGTTAAATTTGCCCGTCCAGACACCTCCAGCTAGTCTCTCATTGGTTCTCCCTATTCCTGTTCATCTTCCGCAGAAATTGCAAACTGGGCCAAACAGGAGGTTAAAGGGACTGACTCTCCAAGTCGGGAGAGTGTTAGTAAAGCGTCTGGAATGTTGCACCCGAGTACCAGGGTATGAAAACTGAGACATATTTGAACACGTCTCCCGATCACATGGTTGATCATACTCTAGGTTCCACATGCATGTTTTAGCTGAAGGAAGAATACCTTAAACCTGGGTAGTTGAAACCCGTGGAATGGGTACCATGCAATATGACTTCAAAGGGTCTTCATTTGCTCACCGAACCTCTCCAATCCTATCACTGCTGCGTTTATGTCCCTGTACACATGCTTGATTCTCTTTGGGAGACATAGCAATCCATAGGTTTTAAGATACTTAAGAGTCAGGTACATTCTTAGGCGTTTAATATGCGGTGTTGAGTCCATTTCGTTGAGCAAGGAGTAGCTCTTGTCTATTCCATATTTGGCTTAAGGAACTTTATCTGTGCTCATTTCAATCTCTGGTTTTATGCAGCACCCCAACTCACCTTTACCCTTAAACAAGCATAAGTTGGTTTTCTAAATTTGAGACCCTGTTCTGTTCTGTAATTCAGTTCCTGTGTAGCCAAGTTTACATTCCGTGTATTACTGATATCTTATGATGTTTCTTTTTCTGTGTGACTTATTTCAGTTAGAATCATCGTACCTGAATCCACTCATTGTGCTGCTACGGGCCTGATGACATAGATTTCACTGCTGAGTGATACTGCATTGTACGTAAGTACCACAAGTTCTTTATCCATTTTTCACTTTCTGTGATATTGAACTTGTACGGTAAACGAGGTTCTTGTAAACAGAGGCGTCCCAAACATTGGGGTGGCTGTATCTTTTTGATTTTAATTTCCCTAAGCTATAGGACCATAAGTGGAAGTGCCCTAGGCTCTGTTGCTTTGTTTTTTAGATGTTTCAGGAAACACCATACACTTCTCCCGAGTGTCTGTTGGCAATTGACATCCCGCCCATCAGCATAGCAAGGCTCCCAGTTCTCCATGGCCTGTCCTGCCTTTCTGGATTTTACACTTTTATCAGATGGCCCTTTTGACCGGGGGGGGGGGGAAGTGAGACTTCATTGTAGTGCAGATTTCCTTTGCAAGCTTGCTTGGTTGGCCAAAAAGGGCGTATGCGTTTTTTCCTGAATATATTCAGGAAAAAACGCATACGCCCTTTTTGGCCAAGTGCATCATTGTGGACGTTCTGCCTCTTTTCCTATGCTTTCAATGCAATTCCAGTCTACCTCCTGAAATCGGTTTCCTGCAATTCTGCCCTGCTTTCAAGTCCTCTTGGCAGCCTTACTTCAGTATATTTTTGGACGATAGTTGTCATTTATAACTCTGCAGGTTTGCGAATTACAGTGCCCCTGAGCTCCTTTCTTCAACTCGTTTTCTTGTGAGCTGGCCGCAACACCACAGGATGGCTTCAGGCCCTAATCTGGTTCCGGCACGGCACGCTGAGCCTTTGGTTATTTCCTCTTCCTGGTGGGAAATGAGAGTTAAATTTGCCCGTCCAGACACCTCCAGCTAGTCTCTCATTGGTTCTCCCTATTCCTGTTCATCTTCCGCAGAAATTGCAAACTGGGCCAAACAGGAGGTTAAAGGGACTGACTCTCCAAGTCGGGAGAGTGTTAGTAAAGCGTCTGGAATGTTGCACCCGAGTACCAGGGTATGAAAACTGAGACATATTTGAACACGTCTCCCGATCACATGGTTGATCATACTCTAGGTTCCACATGCATGTTTTAGCTGAAGGAAGAATACCTTAAACCTGGGTAGTTGAAACCCGTGGAATGGGTACCATGCAATATGACTTCAAAGGGTCTTCATTTGCTCACCGAACCTCTCCAATCCTATCACTGCTGCGTTTATGTCCCTGTACACATGCTTGATTCTCTTTGGGAGACATAGCAATCCATAGGTTTTAAGATACTTAAGAGTCAGGTACATTCTTAGGCGTTTAATATGCGGTGTTGAGTCCATTTCGTTGAGCAAGGAGTAGCTCTTGTCTATTCCATATTTGGCTTAAGGAACTTTATCTGTGCTCATTTCAATCTCTGGTTTTATGCAGCACCCCAACTCACCTTTACCCTTAAACAAGCATAAGTTGGTTTTCTAAATTTGAGACCCTGTTCTGTTCTGTAATTCAGTTCCTGTGTAGCCAAGTTTACATTCCGTGTATTACTGATATCTTATGATGTTTCTTTTTCTGTGTGACTTATTTCAGTTAGAATCATCGTACCTGAATCCACTCATTGTGCTGCTACGGGCCTGATGACATAGATTTCACTGCTGAGTGATACTGCATTGTACGTAAGTACCACAAGTTCTTTATCCATTTTTCACTTTCTGTGATATTGAACTTGTACGGTAAACGAGGTTCTTGTAAACAGAGGCGTCCCAAACATTGGGGTGGCTGTATCTTTTTGATTTTAATTTCCCTAAGCTATAGGACCATAAGTGGAAGTGCCCTAGGCTCTGTTGCTTTGTTTTTTAGATGTTTCAGGAAACACCATACACTTCTCCCGAGTGTCTGTTGGCAATTGACATCCCGCCCATCAGCATAACAAGGCTCCCAGTTCTCCATGGCCTGTCCTGCCTTTCTGGATTTTACACTTTTTTCAGATGGCCCTTTTGACCGGGGGGAAGTGAGACTTCATTGTAGTGCAGATTTCCTTTGCAAGTTTGCTTGGTTGGCCAAAAAGGGCGTATGCGTTTTTTCCTGAATATATTCAGGAAAAAACGCATACGCCCTTTTTGGCCAAGTGCATCATTGTGGACGTTCTGCCTCTTTTCCTATGCTTTCAATGCAATTCCAGTCTACCTCCTGAAATCGGTTTCCTGCAATTCTGCCCCGCTTTCAAGTCCTCTTGGCAGCCTTACTTCAGTATATTTTTGGACGATAGTTGTCATTTATAAGTCTGCAGGTTTGTGAATTACAGTGCCCCTGAGCTCCTTTCTTCAACTCGTTTTCTTGTGAGCTGGCCGCAACACCGCAGGATGGCTTCAGGCCCTAATCTGGTTCCGGCACGGCACGCTGAGCCTTTGGTTATTTCCTCTTCCTGGTGGGAAATGAGAGTTAAATTTGCCCGTCCAGACACCTCCAGCTAGTCTCTCATTGGTTCTCGCTCTTCCTGTTCATCTTCCGCAGAAATTGCAAACTGGGCCAAACAGGAGGTTAAAGGGACTGACTCTCCAAGTCGGGAGAGTGTTAGTAAAGCGTCTGGAATGTTGCACCCGAGTACCAGGGTACGAAAACTGAGACATATTTGAACACGTCTCCCGATCACATGGTTGATCATACTCTAGGTTCCACATGCATGTTTTAGCTGAAGGAAGAATACCTTAAACCTGGGTAGTTGAAACCCGTGGAATGGGTACCATGCAATATGACTTCAAAGGGTCTTCATTTGCTCACCGAACCTCTCCAATCCTATCACTGCTGCGTTTATGTCCCTGTACACATGCTTGATTCTCTTTGGGAGACATAGCAATCCATAGGTTTTAAGATACTTAAGAGTCAGGTACATTCTTAGGCGTTTAATATGCGGTGTTGAGTCCATTTCGTTGAGCAAGGAGTAGCTCTTGTCTATTCCATATTTGGCTTAAGGAACTTTATCTGTGCTCATTTCAATCTCTGGTTTTATGCAGCACCCCAACTCACCTTTACCCTTAAACAAGCATAAGTTGGTTTTCTAGATTTGAGACCCTGTTCTGTTCTGTAATTCAGTTCCTGTGTAGCCAAGTTTACATTCCGTGTATTACTGATATCTTATGATGTTTCTTTTTCTGTGTGACTTATTTCAGTTAGAATCATCGTACCTGAATCCACTCATTGTGCTGCTACGGGCCTGATGACATAGATTTCACTGCTGAGTGATACTGCATTGTACGTAAGTACCACAAGTTCTTTATCCATTTTTCACTTTCTGTGATATTGAACTTGTACGGTAAACGAGGTTCTTGTAAACAGAGGCGTCCCAAACATTGGGGTGGCTGTATCTTTTTGATTTTAATTTCCCTAAGCTATAGGACCATAAGTGGAAGTGCCCTAGGCTCTGTTGCTTTGTTTTTTAGATGTTTCAGGAAACACCATACACTTCTCCCGAGTGTCTGTTGGCAATTGACATCCCGCCCATCAGCATAGCAAGGCTCCCAGTTCTCCATGGCCTGTCCTGCCTTTCTGGATTTTACACTTTTATCAGATGGCCCTTTTGACCGGGGGGGGGGGGGGGAAGTGAGACTTCATTGTAGTGCAGATTTCCTTTGCAAGCTTGCTTGGTTGGCCAAAAAGGGCGTATGCGTTTTTTCCTGAATATATTCAGGAAAAAACGCATACGCCCTTTTTGGCCAAGTGCATCATTGTGGACGTTCTGCCTCTTTTCCTATGCTTTCAATGCAATTCCAGTCTACCTCCTGAAATCGGTTTCCTGCAATTCTGCCCCGCTTTCAAGTCCTCTTGGCAGCCTTACTTCAGTATATTTTTGGACGATAGTTGTCATTTATAACTCTGCAGGTTTGTGAATTACAGTGCCCCTGAGCTCCTTTCTTCAACTCGTTTTCTTGTGAGCTGGCCGCAACAGCGCAGGATGGCTTCAGGCCCTAATCTGGTTCCGGCACGGCACGCTGAGCCTTTGGTTATTTCCTCTTCCTGGTGGGAAATGAGAGTTAAATTTGCCCGTCCAGACACCTCCAGCTAGTCTCTCATTGGTTCTCGCTCTTCCTGTTCATCTTCCGCAGAAATTGCAAACTGGGCCAAACAGGAGGTTAAAGGGACTGACTCTCCAAGTCGGGAGAGTGTTAGTAAAGCGTCTGGAATGTTGCACCCGAGTACCAGGGTACGAAAACTGAGACATATTTGAACACGTCTCCCGATCACATGGTTGATCATACTCTAGGTTCCACATGCATGTTTTAGCTGAAGGAAGAATACCTTAAACCTGGGTAGTTGAAACCCGTGGAATGGGTACCATGCAATATGACTTCAAAGGGTCTTCATTTGCTCACCGAACCTCTCCAATCCTATCACTGCTGCGTTTATGTCCCTGTACACATGCTTGATTCTCTTTGGGAGACATAGCAATCCATAGGTTTTAAGATACTTAAGAGTCAGGTACATTCTTAGGCGTTTAATATGCGGTGTTGAGTCCATTTCGTTGAGCAAGGAGTAGCTCTTGTCTATTCCATATTTGGCTTAAGGAACTTTATCTGTGCTCATTTCAATCTCTGGTTTTATGCAGCACCCCAACTCACCTTTACCCTTAAACAAGCATAAGTTGGTTTTCTAAATTTGAGACCCTGTTCTGTTCTGTAATTCAGTTCCTGTGTAGCCAAGTTTACATTCCGTGTATTACTGATATCTTATGATGTTTCTTTTTCTGTGTGACTTATTTCAGTTAGAATCATCGTACCTGAATCCACTCATTGTGCTGCTACGGGCCTGATGACATAGATTTCACTGCTGAGTGATACTGCATTGTACGTAAGTACCACAAGTTCTTTATCCATTTTTCACTTTCTGTGATATTGAACTTGTACGGTAAACGAGGTTCTTGTAAACAGAGGCGTCCCAAACATTGGGGTGGCTGTATCTTTTTGATTTTAATTTCCCTAAGCTATAGGACCATAAGTGGAAGTGCCCTAGGCTCTGTTGCTTTGTTTTTTAGATGTTTCAGGAAACACCATACACTTCTCCCGAGTGTCTGTTGGCAATTGACATCCCGCCCATCAGCATAACAAGGCTCCCAGTTCTCCATGGCCTGTCCTGCCTTTCTGGATTTTACACTTTTTTCAGATGGCCCTTTTGACCGGGGGGAAGTGAGACTTCATTGTAGTGCAGATTTCCTTTGCAAGTTTGCTTGGTTGGCCAAAAAGGGCCTATGCGTTTTTTCCTGAATATATTCAGGAAAAAACGCATACGCCCTTTTTGGCCAAGTGCATCATTGTGGACGTTCTGCCTCTTTTCCTATGCTTTCAATGCAATTCCAGTCTACCTCCTGAAATCGGTTTCCTGCAATTCTGCCCCGCTTTCAAGTCCTCTTGGCAGCCTTACTTCAGTATATTTTTGGACGATAGCTGTCATTTATAACTCTGCAGGTTTGTGAATTACAGTGCCCCTGAGCTCCTTTCTTCAACTCGTTTTCTTGTGAGCTGGCCGCAACACCGCAGGATGGCTTCAGGCCCTAATCTGGTTCCGGCACGGCACGCTGAGCCTTTGGTTATTTCCTCTTCCTGGTGGGAAATGAGAGTTAAATTTGCCCGTCCAGACACCTCCAGCTAGTCTCTCATTGGTTCTCGCTATTCCTGTTCATCTTCCGCAGAAATTGCAAACTGGGCCAAACAGGAGGTTAAAGGGACTGACTCTCCAAGTCGGGAGAGTGTTAGTAAAGCGTCTGGAATGTTGCACCCGAGTACCAGGGTACGAAAACTGAGACATATTTGAACACGTCTCCCGATCACATGGTTGATCATACTCTAGGTTCCACATGCATGTTTTAGCTGAAGGAAGAATACCTTAAACCTGGGTAGTTGAAACCCGTGGAATGGGTACCATGCAATATGACTTCAAAGGGTCTTCATTTGCTCACCGAACCTCTCCAATCCTATCACTGCTGCGTTTATGTCCCTGTACACATGCTTGATTCTCTTTGGGAGACATAGCAATCCATAGGTTTTAAGATACTTAAGAGTCAGGTACATTCTTAGGCGTTTAATATGCGGTGTTGAGTCCATTTCGTTGAGCAAGGAGTAGCTCTTGTCTATTCCATATTTGGCTTAAGGAACTTTATCTGTGCTCATTTCAATCTCTGGTTTTATGCAGCACCCCAACTCACCTTTACCCTTAAACAAGCATAAGTTGGTTTTCTAAATTTGAGACCCTGTTCTGTTCTGTAATTCAGTTCCTGTGTAGCCAAGTTTACATTCCGTGTATTACTGATATCTTATGATGTTTCTTTTTCTGTGTGACTTATTTCAGTTAGAATCATCGTACCTGAATCCACTCATTGTGCTGCTACGGGCCTGATGACATAGATTGCACTGCTGAGTGATACTGCATTGTACGTAAGTACCACAAGTTCTTTATCCATTTTTCACTTTCTGTGATATTGAACTTGTACGGTAAACGAGGTTCTTGTAAACAGAGGCGTCCCAAACATTGGGGTGGCTGTATCTTTTTGATTTTAATTTCCCTAAGCTATAGGACCATAAGTGGAAGTGCCCTAGGCTCTGTTGCTTTGTTTTTTAGATGTTTCAGGAAACACCATACACTTCTCCCGAGTGTCTGTTGGCAATTGACATCCCGCCCATCAGCATAGCAAGGCTCCCAGTTCTCCATGGCCTGTCCTCCCTTTCTGGATTTTACACTTTTATCAGATGGCCCTTTTGACCGGGGGGAGGGGGAAGTGAGACTTCATTGTAGTGCAGATTTCCTTTGCAAGCTTGCTTGGTTGGCCAAAAAGGGCGTATGCGTTTTTTCCTGAATATATTCAGGAAAAAACGCATACGCCCTTTTTGGCCAAGTGCATCATTGTGGACGTTCTGCCTCTTTTCCTATGCTTTCAATGCAATTCCAGTCTACCTCCTGAAATCGGTTTCCTGCAATTCTGCCCCGCTTTCAAGTCCTCTTGGCAGCCTTACTTCAGTATATTTTTGGACGATAGTTGTCATTTATAACTCTGCAGGTTTGTGAATTACAGTGCCCCTGAGCTCCTTTCTTCAACTCGTTTTCTTGTGAGCTGGCCGCAACACCGCAGGATGGCTTCAGGCCCTAATCTGGTTCCGGCACGGCACGCTGAGCCTTTGGTTATTTCCTCTTCCTGGTGGGAAATGAGAGTTAAATTTGCCCGTCCAGACACCTCCAGCTAGTCTCTCATTGGTTCTCGCTCTTCCTGTTCATCTTCCGCAGAAATTGCAAACTGGGCCAAACAGGAGGTTAAAGGGACTGACTCTCCAAGTCGGGAGAGTGTTAGTAAAGCGTCTGGAATGTTGCACCCGAGTACCAGGGTACGAAAACTGAGACATATTTGAACACGTCTCCCGATCACATGGTTGATCATACTCTAGGTTCCACATGCATGTTTTAGCTGAAGGAAGAATACCTTAAACCTGGGTAGTTGAAACCCGTGGAATGGGTACCATGCAATATGACTTCAAAGGGTCTTCATTTGCTCACCGAACCTCTCCAATCCTATCACTGCTGCGTTTATGTCCCTGTACACATGCTTGATTCTCTTTGGGAGACATAGCAATCCATAGGTTTTAAGATACTTAAGAGTCAGGTACATTCTTAGGCGTTTAATATGCGGTGTTGAGTCCATTTCGTTGAGCAAGGAGTAGCTCTTGTCTATTCCATATTTGGCTTAAGGAACTTTATCTGTGCTCATTTCAATCTCTGGTTTTATGCAGCACCCCAACTCACCTTTACCCTTAAACAAGCATAAGTTGGTTTTCTAGATTTGAGACCCTGTTCTGTTCTGTAATTCAGTTCCTGTGTAGCCAAGTTTACATTCCGTGTATTACTGATATCTTATGATGTTTCTTTTTCTGTGTGACTTATTTCAGTTAGAATCATCGTACCTGAATCCACTCATTGTGCTGCTACGGGCCTGATGACATAGATTGCACTGCTGAGTGATACTGCATTGTACGTAAGTACCACAAGTTCTTTATCCATTTTTCACTTTCTGTGATATTGAACTTGTACGGTAAACGAGGTTCTTGTAAACAGAGGCGTCCCAAACATTGGGGTGGCTGTATCCTTTTGATTTTAATTTCCCTAAGCTATAGGACCATAAGTGGAAGTGCCCTAGGCTCTGTTGCTTTGTTTTTTAGATGTTTCAGGAAACACCATACACTTCTCCCGAGTGTCTGTTGGCAATTGACATCCCGCCCATCAGCATAGCAAGGCTCCCAGTTCTCCATGGCCTGTCCTGCCTTTCTGGATTTTACACTTTTATCAGATGGCCCTTTTGACCGGGGGGGGGGGAAGTGAGACTTCATTGTAGTGCAGATTTCCTTTGCAAGCTTGCTTGGTTGGCCAAAAAGGGCGTATGCGTTTTTTCCTGAATATATTCAGGAAAAAACGCATACGCCCTTTTTGGCCAAGTGCATCATTGTGGACGTTCTGCCTCTTTTCCTATGCTTTCAATGCAATTCCAGTCTACCTCCTGAAATCGGTTTCCTGCAATTCTGCCCCGCTTTCAAGTCCTCTTGGCAGCCTTACTTCAGTATATTTTTGGACGATAGCTGTCATTTATAACTCTGCAGGTTTGTGAATTACAGTGCCCCTGAGCTCCTTTCTTCAACTCGTTTTCTTGTGAGCTGGCCGCAACACCGCAGGATGGCTTCAGGCCCTAATCTGGTTCCGGCACGGCACGCTGAGCCTTTGGTTATTTCCTCTTCCTGGTGGGAAATGAGAGTTAAATTTGCCCGTCCAGACACCTCCAGCTAGTCTCTCATTGGTTCTCGCTCTTCCTGTTCATCTTCCGCAGAAATTGCAAACTGGGCCAAACAGGAGGTTAAAGGGACTGACTCTCCAAGTCGGGAGAGTGTTAGTAAAGCGTCTGGAATGTTGCACCCGAGTACCAGGGTACGAAAACTGAGACATATTTGAACACGTCTCCCGATCACATGGTTGATCATACTCTAGGTTCCACATGCATGTTTTAGCTGAAGGAAGAATACCTTAAACCTGGGTAGTTGAAACCCGTGGAATGGGTACCATGCAATATGACTTCAAAGGGTCTTCATTTGCTCACCGAACCTCTCCAATCCTATCACTGCTGCGTTTATGTCCCTGTACACATGCTTGATTCTCTTTGGGAGACATAGCAATCCATAGGTTTTAAGATACTTACGAGTCAGGTACATTCTTAGGCGTTTAATATGCGGTGTTGAGTCCATTTCGTTGAGCAAGGAGTAGCTCTTGTCTATTCCATATTTGGCTTAAGGAACTTTATCTGTGCTCATTTCAATCTCTGGTTTTATGCAGCACCCCAACTCACCTTTACCCTTAAACAAGCATTAGTTGGTTTTCTAGATTTGAGACCCTGTTCTGTTCTGTAATTCAGTTCCTGTGTAGCCAAGTTTACATTCCGTGTATTACTGATATCTTATGATGTTTCTTTTTCTGTGTGACTTATTTCAGTTAGAATCATCGTACCTGAATCCACTCATTGTGCTGCTACGGGCCTGATGACATAGATTGCACTGCTGAGTGATACTGCATTGTACGTAAGTACCACAAGTTCTTTATCCATTTTTCACTTTCTGTGATATTGAACTTGTACGGTAAACGAGGTTCTTGTAAACAGAGGCGTCCCAAACATTGGGGTGGCTGTATCTTTTTGATTTTAATTTCCCTAAGCTATAGGAGCATAAGTGGAAGTGCCCTAGGCTCTGTTGCTTTGTTTTTTAGATGTTTCAGGAAACACCATACACTTCTCCCGAGTGTCTGTTGGCAATTGACATCACGCCCATCAGCATAGCAAGGCTCCCAGTTCTCCATGGCCTGTCCTGCCTTTCTGGATTTTACACTTTTATCAGATGGCCCTTTTGACCGGGGGGGGGGGGGAAGTGAGACTTCATTGTAGTGCAGATTTCCTTTGCAAGCTTGCTTGGTTGGCCAAAAAGGGCGTATGCGTTTTTTCCTGAATATATTCAGGAAAAAACGCATACGCCCTTTTTGGCCAAGCGCATCATTGTGGACGTTCTGCCTCTTTTCCTATGCTTTCAATGCAATTCCAGTCTACCTCCTGAAATCGGTTTCCTGCAATTCTGCCCCGCTTTCAAGTCCTCTTGGCAGCCTTACTTCAGTATATTTTTGGACGATAGTTGTCATTTATAACTCTGCAGGTTTGTGAATTACAGTGCCCCTGAGCTCCTTTCTTCAACTCGTTTTCTTGTGAGCTGGCCGCAACACCGCAGGATGGCTTCAGGCCCTAATCTGGTTCCGGCACGGCACGCTGAGCCTTTGGTTATTTCCTCTTCCTGGTGGGAAATGAGAGTTAAATTTGCCCGTCCAGACACCTCCAGCTAGTCTCTCATTGGTTCTCGCTATTCCTGTTCATCTTCCGCAGAAATTGCAAACTGGGCCAAACAGGAGGTTAAAGGGACTGACTCTCCAAGTCAGGAGAGTGTTAGTAAAGCGTCTGGAATGTTGCACCCGAGTACCAGGGTACGAAAACTGAGACATATTTGAACACGTCTCCTGATCACATGGTTGATCATACTCTAGGTTCCACATGCATGTTTTAGCTGAAGGAAGAATACCTTAAACCTGGGTAGTTGAAACCCGTGGAATGGGTACCATGCAATATGACTTCAAAGGGTCTTCATTTGCTCACCGAACCTCTCCAATCCTATCACTGCTGCGTTTATGTCCCTGTACACATGCTTGATTCTCTTTCGGAGACATAGCAATCCATAGGTTTTAAGATACTTAAGAGTCAGGTACATTCTTAGGCGTTTAATATGCGGTGTTGAGTCCATTTCGTTGAGCAAGGAGTAGCTCTTGTCTATTCCATATTTGGCTTAAGGAACTTTATCTGTGCTCATTTCAATCTCTGGTTTTATGCAGCACCCCAACTCACCTTTACCCTTAAACAAGCATAAGTTGGTTTTCTAAATTTGAGACCCTGTTCTGTTCTGTAATTCAGTTCCTGTGTAGCCAAGTTTACATTCCGTGTATTACTGATATCTTATGATGTTTCTTTTTCTGTGTGACTTATTTCAGTTAGAATCATCGTACCTGAATCCACTCATTGTGCTGCTACGGGCCTGATGACATAGATTTCACTGCTGAGTGATACTGCATTGTACGTAAATACCACAAGTTCTTTATCCATTTTTCACTTTCTGTGATATTGAACTTGTACGGTAAACGAGGTTCTTGTAAACAGAGGCGTCCCAAACATTGGGGTGGCTGTATCTTTTTGATTTTAATTTCCCTAAGCTATAGGACCATAAGTGGAAGTGCCCTAGGCTCTGTTGCTTTGTTTTTTAGATGTTTCAGGAAACACCATACACTTCTCCCGAGTGTCTGTTGGCAATTGACATCCCGCCCATCAGCATAACAAGGCTCCCAGTTCTCCATGGCCTGTCCTGCCTTTCTGGATTTTACACTTTTATCAGATGGCCCTTTTGACCGGGGGGGGGGGGGAAGTGAGACTTCATTGTAGTGCAGATTTCCTTTGCAAGCTTGCTTGGTTGGCCAAAAAGGGCGTATGCGTTTTTTCCTGAATATATTCAGGAAAAAACGCATACGCCCTTTTTGGCCAAGCGCATCATTGTGGACGTTCTGCCTCTTTTCCTATGCTTTCAATGCAATTCCAGTCTACCTCCTGAAATCGGTTTCCTGCAATTCTGCCCCGCTTTCAAGTCCTCTTGGCAGCCTTACTTCAGTATATTTTTGGACGATAGTTGTCATTTATAACTCTGCAGGTTTGTGAATTACAGTGCCCCTGAGCTCCTTTCTTCAACTCGTTTTCTTGTGAGCTGGCCGCAACACCGCAGGATGGCTTCAGGCCCTAATCTGGTTCCGGCACGGCACGCTGAGCCTTTGGTTATTTCCTCTTCCTGGTGGGAAATGAGAGTTAAATTTGCCCGTCCAGACACCTCCAGCTAGTCTCTCATTGGTTCTCGCTCTTCCTGTTCATCTTCCGCAGAAATTGCAAACTGGGCCAAACAGGAGGTTAAAGGGACTGACTCTCCAAGTCGGGAGAGTGTTAGTAAAGCGTCTGGAATGTTGCACCCGAGTACCAGGGTACGAAAACTGAGACATATTTGAACACGTCTCCTGATCACATGGTTGATCATACTCTAGGTTCCACATGCATGTTTTAGCTGAAGGAAGAATACCTTAAACCTGGGTAGTTGAAACCCGTGGAATGGGTACCATGCAATATGACTTCAAAGGGTCTTCATTTGCTCACCGAACCTCTCCAATCCTATCACTGCTGCGTTTATGTCCCTGTACACATGCTTGATTCTCTTTCGGAGACATAGCAATCCATAGGTTTTAAGATACTTAAGAGTCAGGTACATTCTTAGGCGTTTAATATGCGGTGTTGAGTCCATTTCGTTGAGCAAGGAGTAGCTCTTGTCTATTCCATATTTGGCTTAAGGAACTTTATCTGTGCTCATTTCAATCTCTGGTTTTATGCAGCAGCCCAACTCACCTTTACCCTTAAACAAGCATAAGTTGGTTTTCTAAATTTGAGACCCTGTTCTGTTCTGTAATTCAGTTCCTGTGTAGCCAAGTTTACATTCCGTGTATTACTGATATCTTATGATGTTTCTTTTTCTGTGTGATTTATTTCAGTTAGAATCATCATACCTGAATCCACTCATTGTGCTGCTAAGGGCCTGATGACATAGATTTCATTGCTGAGTGATATTGCTTTGTAAGTAAATACCACAACTTCTTTATCCATTTTTCACTTTGTGCGATGTTGAACTTGAACTGTAAATGAGCTTCTTGTAAACAGAGGCGTCCCAAACTTTGGGGTGGCTGTGTCTTTTTGATTTTAATTTCCCTAAGCTATAGGACCATAAGTGGAAGTGCCCTAGGCTCTGTTGCTTTGTTTTTTAGATGTTTCAGGAAACACCATACACTTCTCCCGAGTGTCTGTTGGCAATTTACATCCCGCCCATCAGCATAACAAGGCTCCCAGTTCTCCATGGCCTGTCCTGCCTTTCTGGATTTTACACTTTTTTCAGATGGCCCTTTTGACCGGGGGGAAGTGAGACTTCATTGTAGTGCAGATTTCCTTTGCAAGCTTGCTTGGTTGGCCAAAAAGGGCGTATGCGTTTTTTCCTGAATATATTCAGGAAAAAACGCATACGCCCTTTTTGGCCAAGTGCATCATTGTGGACGTTCTGCCTCTTTTCCTATGCTTTCAATGCAATTCCAGTCTACCTCCTGAAATCGGTTTCCTGCAATTCTGCCCCGCTTTCAAGTCCTCTTGGCAGGCTTACTTCAGTATATTTTTGGACGATAGCTGTCATTTATAACTCTGCAGGTTTGTGAATTACAGTGCCCCTGAGCTCCTTTCTTCAACTCGCTTTCTTGTGACCTGGCCGCAACAGCGCAGGATGGCTTCAGGCCCTAATCTGGTTCCGGCACGGCACGCTGAGCCTTTGGTTAATTCCTCTTCCTGGTGGGAAATGAGAGTTAAATTTGCCAGTCTAGACACCTCCAGCTAGTCTCTCATTGGTTCTCGCTATTCCTGTTCATCTTCCGCAGAAATTGCAAACTGGGCCAAACAGGAGGTTAAAGGGACTGACTCTCCAAGTCGGGAGAGTGTTAGTAAAGCATCTGGAATGTTGCACCCGAGTACCAGGGTACGAAAACTGAGACATATTTGAACACGTCTCCCGATCACATGGTTGATCATACTCTAGGTTCCGCATGCATGTTTTAGCTGAAGGAAGAATACCTTAAACCTGGTTAGTTGAAACCCGTGGAATGGGTACCATGCAATATGACTTCAAAGGGTCTTCATTTGCTCACCGAACCTCTCCAATCCTATCACTGCTGCGTTTATGCCCCTGTACACACGCTTGATTCTCTTTTGGAGACATAGCAATCCCTAGGTTTTAAGATACTTACTAGTCAGGTACATTTTAGGCGTTTAATATGGGGTTTTGAGTCCATTTCATTGAGCAAGGAGTAGCTCTTGTCTATTCCATATTTGGCTTAAGGAACTTTATCTGTGCTCATTTCAATCTCTGGTTTTATGCAGCACCCCAACTCACCTTTCCCCTTAAGCAAGCATAAGTTGGTTTTCTAAATTTGAGACCCTGTTGTGTTTTGGAATTCAGTTCCTGTGTAGCCAAGTTTACATTCCGTGTATTAGTGATATCTTATGATGTTTCTTTTTCTGTGTGACTTATTTCAGTTAGAATCATCGTACCTGAATCCACTCATTATGCTGCTACGGGCCTGATGACATAGATTTCATTGCTGAGTGATACTGCATTGTACGTAAGTACCACAAGTTCTTTATCTATTTTTCACTTTCTGTGATATTGAACTTGTATGGTAAACGACGTTCTTGTAAACAGAGGCGTCCCAAACTTTGGGGTGGCTGTGTCTTTTTGATTTTAATTTCCCTAAGCTATAGGGCCATAAGTGGAAGTGCCCTAGGCTCTGTTGCTTTGTTTTTCAGATGTTTCAGGAAACACCATACACTTCTCCCGAGTGTCTGTTGGCAATTTACATCCCGCCAATCAGCATAACAAGGCTCCCAGTTCTCCATGGCCTGTCCTGCCTTTCTGGATTTTACACTTTTTGCAGATGGCCCTTTTGACCGGGGGGAAGTGAGACTTCATTGTAGTGCAGATTTCCTTTGCAAGTTTGCTTGGTTGGCCAAAAAGTGCGTATGCGTTTTTCCCTGAATATATTCAGGAAAAAACGCATACGCCCTTTTTGGCCAAGTGCATCATTGTGGACGTTCTGCCTCTTTTCCTATGCTTTCAATGCAATTCCAGTCTACCTCCTGAAATCGGTTTCCTGCAATTCTGCCCCGCTTTCAAGTCCTCTTGGCAGGCTTACTTCAGTATATTTTTGGACGATAGCTGTCATTTATAACTCTGCAGGTTTGTGAATTACAGTGCCCCTGAGCTCCTTTCTTCAACTCGCTTTCTTGTGAGCTGGCCGCAACACTGCAGGATGGCTTCAGGCCCTAATCTGGTTCCGGCACGGCACGCTGAGCCTTTGGTTAATTCCTCTTCCTGGTGGGAAATGAGAGTTAAATTTGCCAGTCTAGACACCTCCAGCTAGTCTCTCATTGGTTCTCGCTATTCCTGTTCATCTTCCGCAGAAATTGCAAACTGGGCCAAACAGGAGGTTAAAGGGACTGACTCTCCAAGTCGGGAGAGTGTTAGTAAAGCATCTGGAATGTTGCACCCGAGTACCAGGGTACGAAAACTGAGACATATTTGAACACGTCTCCCGATCACATGGTTGATCATACTCTAGGATCCGCATGCATGTTTTAGCTGAAGGAAGAATACCTTAAACCTGGTTAGTTGAACCCCGTGGAATGGGTACCATGCAATATGACTTCAAAGGGTCTTCATTTGCTCACCGAACCTCTCCAATCCTATCACTGCTGCGTTTATGCCCCTGTACACACGCTTGATTCTCTTTTGGAGACATAGCAATCCCTAGGTTTTAAGATACTTACTAGTCAGGTACATTCTTAGGCGTTTAATATGGGGTTTTGAGTCCATTTCGTTGAGCAAGGAGTAGCTCTTGTCTATTCCATATTTGGCTTAAGGTACTTTATCTGTGCTCATTTCAATCTCTGGTTTTATGCAGCACCCCAACTCACCTTTCCCCTTAAGCAAGCATAAGTTGGTTTTCTAAATTTGAGACCCTGTTGTGTTTTGGAATTCAGTTCCTGTGTAGCCAAGTTTACATTCCGTGTATTAGTGATATCTTATGATGTTTCTTTTTCTGTGTGACTTATTTCAGTTAGAATCATCGTACCTGAATCCACTCATTATGCTGCTACGGGCCTGATGACATAGATTTCATTGCTGAGTGATACTGCATTGTACGTAAGTACCACAAGTTCTTTATCCATTTTTCACTTTCTGTGATATTGAACTTGTACGGTAAACGACGTTCTTGTAAACAGAGGCGTCCCAAACTTTGGGGTGGCTGTGTCTTTTTGATTTTAATTTCCCTAAGCTATAGGGCCATAAGTGGAAGTGCCCTAGGCTCTGTTGCTTTGTTTTTCAGATGTTTCAGGAAACACCATACACTTCTCCCGAGTGTCTGTTGGCAATTTACATCCCGCCCATCAGCATAACAAGGCTCCCAGTTCTCCATGGCCTGTCCTGCCTTTCTGGATTTTACACTTTTTGCAGATGGCCCTTTTGACCGGGGGGAAGTGAGACTTCATTGTAGTGCAGATTTCCTTTGCAAGCTTGCTTGGTTGGCCAAAAAGGGCGTATGCGTTTTTCCCTGAATATATTCAGGAAAAAACTTATACGCCCTTTTTGGCCAAGTGCATCATTGTGGACGTTCTGCCTCTTTTCCTATGCTTTCAATGCAATTCCAGTCTACCTCCTGAAATCGGTTTCCTGCAATTCTGCCCCGCTTTCAAGTCCTCTTGGCAGGCTTACTTCAGTATATTTTTGGACGATAGCTGTCATTTATAACTCTGCAGGTTTGTGAATTACAGTGCCCCTGAGCTCCTTTCTTCAACTCGCTTTCTTGTGACCTGGCCGCAACAGCGCAGAATGGCTTCAGGCCCTAATCTGGTTCCGGCACGGCACGCTGAGCCTTTGGTTAATTCCTCTTCCTGGTGGGAAATGAGAGTTAAATTTGCCAGTCTAGACACCTCCAGCTAGTCTCTCATTGGTTCTCGCTATTCCTGTTCATCTTCCGCAGAAATTGCAAACTGGGCCAAACAGGAGGTTAAAGGGACTGACTCTCCAAGTCGGGAGAGTGTTAGTAAAGCATCTGGAATGTTGCACCCGAGTACCAGGGTACGAAAACTGAGACATATTTGAACACGTCTCCCGATCACATGGTTGATCATACTCTAGGTTCTGCATGCATGTTTTAGCTGAAGGAAGAATACCTTAAACCTGGTTAGTTGAACCCCGTGGAATGGGTACCATGCAATATGACTTCAAAGGGTCTTCATTTGCTCACCGAACCTCTTCAATCCTATCACTGCTGCGTTTATGCCCCTGTACACACGCTTGATTCTCTTTTAGAGACATAGCAATCCCTAGGTTTTAAGATACTTACTAGTCAGGTACATTCTTAGGCGTTTAATATGGGGTTTTGAGTCCATTTCGTTGAGCAAGGAGTAGCTCTTGTCTATTCCATATTTGGCTTAAGGAACTTTATCCGTGCTCATTTCAATCTCTGGTTTTATGCAGCACCCCAACTCACCTTTCCCCTTAAGCAAGCATAAGTTGGTTTTCTAAATTTGAGACCCTGTTCTGTTCTGTAATTCAGTTCCTCTGTAGCCAAGTTTACATTCCGTGTATTACTGATATCTTATGATGTTTGTTTTTCTGTGTGACTTATTTCAGTTAGAATCATCGTACCTGAATCCACACATTGTGCTGCTAAGGGCCTGATGACATAGATTTCATTGCTGAGTGATATTGCTTTGTAAGTAAATACCACAACTTCTTTATCCATTTTTCACTTTCTGCGATGTTGAACTTGTACTGTAAACGAGGTTCTTGTAAACAGAGGCGTCCCAAACTTTGGGGTGGCTTTGTCTTTTTGATTTTAATTTCCCTAAGCTATAGGACCATAAGTGGAAGTGCCCTAGGCTCTGTTGCTTTGTTTTTTAGATGTTTCAGGAAACACCATACACTTCTCCCGAGTGTCTGTTGGCAATTTACATCCCGCCCATCAGCATAACAAGGCTCCCAGTTCTCCATGGCCTGTCCTGCCTTTCTGGATTTTACACTTTTTTCAGATGGCCCTTTTGACCGGGGGGAAGTGAGACTTCATTGTAGTGCAGATTTCCTTTGCAAGTTTGCTTGGTTGGCCAAAAAGGGCGTATGCGTTTTTCCCTGAATATATTCAGGAAAAAACGCATACGCCCTTTTTGGCCAAGTACATCATTGTGGACGTTCTGCCTCTTTTCCTATGCTTTCAATGCAATTCCAGTCTACCTCCTGAAATCGGTTTCCTGCAATTCTGCCCCGCTTTCAAGTCCTCTTGGCAGGCTTACTTCAGTATATTTTTGGACGATAGCTGTCATTTATAACTCTGCAGGTTTGTGAATTACAGTGCCCCTGAGCTCCTTTCTTCAACTCGCTTTCTTGTGACCTGGCCGCAACAGCGCAGGATGGCTTCAGGCCCTAATCTGGTTCCGGCACGGCACGCTGAGCCTTTGGTTAATTCCTCTTCCTGGTGGGAAATGAGAGTTAAATTTGCCAGTCTAGACACCTCCAGCTAGTCTCTCATTGGTTCTCGCTATTCCTGTTCATCTTCCGCAGAAATTGCAAACTGGGCCAAACAGGAGGTTAAAGGGACTGACTCTCCAAGTCGGGAGAGTGTTAGTAAAGCATCTGGAATGTTGCACCCGAGTACCAGGGTACGAAAACTGAGACATATTTGAACACGTCTCCCGATCACATGGTTGATCATACTCTAGGATCCGCATGCATGTTTTAGCTGAAGGAAGAATACCTTAAACCTGGTTAGTTGAACCCCGTGGAATGGGTACCATGCAATATGACTTCAAAGGGTCTTCATTTGCTCACCGAACCTCTCCAATCCTATCACTGCTGCGTTTATGCCCCTGTACACACGCTTGATTCTCTTTTGGAGACATAGCAATCCCTAGGTTTTAAGATACTTACTAGTCAGGTACATTCTTAGGCGTTTAATATGGGGTTTTGAGTCCACTTCGTTGAGCAAGGAGTAGCTCTTGTCTATTCCATATTTGGCTTAAGGTACTTTATCTGTGCTCATTTCAATCTCTGGTTTTATGCAGCACCCCAACTCACCTTTCCCCTTAAGCAAGCATAAGTTGGTTTTCTAAATTTGAGACCCTGTTGTGTTTTGGAATTCAGTTCCTGTGTAGCCAAGTTTACATTCCGTGTATTAGTGATATCTTATGATGTTTCTTTTTCTGTGTGACTTATTTCAGTTAGAATCATCGTACCTGAATCCACTCATTATGCTGCTACGGGCCTGATGACATAGATTTCATTGCTGAGTGATACTGCATTGTACGTAAGTACCACAAGTTCTTTATCCATTTTTCACTTTCTGTGATATTGAACTTGTACGGTAAACGACGTTCTTGTAAACAGAGGCGTCCCAAACTTTGGGGTGGCTGTGTCTTTTTGATTTTAATTTCCCTAAGCTATAGGGCCATAAGTGGAAGTGCCCTAGGCTCTGTTGCTTTGTTTTTCAGATGTTTCAGGAAACACCATACACTTCTCCCTAGTGTCTGTTGGCAATTTACATCCCGCCCATCAGCATAACAAGGCTCCCAGTTCTCCATGGCCTGTCCTGCCTTTCTGGATTTTACACTTTTTGCAGATGGCCCTTTTGACCGGGGGGAAGTGAGACTTCATTGTAGTGCAGATTTCCTTTGCAAGCTTGCTTGGTTGGCCAAAAAGTGCGTATGCGTTTTTCCCTGAATATATTCAGGAAAAAACGTATACGCCCTTTTTGGCCAAGTGCATCATTGTGGACGTTCTGCCTCTTTTCCTATGCTTTCAATGCAATTCCAGTCTACCTCCTGAAATCGGTTTCCTGCAATTCTGCCCCGCTTTCAAGTCCTCTTGGCAGGCTTACTTCAGTATATTTTTGGACGATAGCTGTCATTTATAACTCTGCAGGTTTGTGAATTACAGTGCCCCTGAGCTCCTTTCTTCAACTCGCTTTCTTGTGACCTGGCCGCAACAGCGCAGGATGGCTTCAGGCCCTAATCTGGTTCCGGCACGGCACGCTGAGCCTTTGGTTAATTCCTCTTCCTGGTGGGAAATGAGAGTTAAATTTGCCAGTCTAGACACCTCCAGCTAGTCTCTCATTGGTTCTCGCTATTCCTGTTCATCTTCCGCAGAAATTGCAAACTGGGCCAAACAGGAGGTTAAAGGGACTGACTCTCCAAGTCGGGAGAGTGTTAGTAAAGCATCTGGAATGTTGCACCCGAGTACCAGGGTACGAAAACTGAGACATATTTGAACACGTCTCCCGATCACATGGTTGATCATACTCTAGGTTCCGCATGCATGTTTTAACTGAAGGAAGAATACCTTAAACCTGGTTAGTTGAACCCCGTGGAATGGGTACCATGCAATATGACTTCAAAGGGTCTTCATTTGCTCACCGAACCTCTTCAATCCTATCACTGCTGCGTTTATGCCCCTGTACACACGCTTGATTCTCTTTTAGAGACATAGCAATCCCTAGGTTTTAAGATACTTACTAGTCAGGTACATTCTTAGGCGTTTAATATGGGGTTTTGAGTCCATTTCGTTGAGCAAGGAGTAGCTCTTGTCTATTCCATATTTGGCTTAAGGAACTTTATCCGTGCTCATTTCAATCTCTGGTTTTATGCAGCACCCCAACTCACCTTTCCCCTTAAGCAAGCATAAGTTGGTTTTCTAAATTTGAGACCCTGTTCTGTTCTGTAATTCAGTTCCTCTGTAGCCAAGTTTACATTCCGTGTATTACTGATATCTTATGATGTTTGTTTTTCTGTGTGACTTATTTCAGTTAGAATCATCGTACCTGAATCCACACATTGTGCTGCTAAGGGCCTGATGACATAGATTTCATTGCTGAGTGATATTGCTTTGTAAGTAAATACCACAACTTCTTTATCCATTTTTCACTTTCTGCGATGTTGAACTTGTACTGTAAACGAGGTTCTTGTAAACAGAGGCGTCCCAAACTTTGGGGTGGCTTTGTCTTTTTGATTTTAATTTCCCTAAGCTATAGGACCATAAGTGGAAGTGCCCTAGGCTCTGTTGCTTTGTTTTTTAGATGTTTCAGGAAACACCATACACTTCTCCCGAGTGTCTGTTGGCAATTTACATCCCGCCCATCAGCATAACAAGGCTCCCAGTTCTCCATGGCCTGTCCTGCCTTTTTGGATTTTACACTTTTTTCAGATGGCCCTTTTGACCGGGGGGAAGTGAGACTTCATTGTAGTGCAGATTTCCTTTGCAAGTTTGCTTGGTTGGCCAAAAAGGGCGTATGCGTTTTTTCCTGAATATATTCAGGAAAAAACGCATACGCCCTTTTTGGCCAAGTGCATCATTGTGGACGTTCTGCCTCTTTTCCTATGCTTTCAATGCAATTCCAGTCTACCTCCTGAAATCGGTTTCCTGCAATTCTGCCCCGCTTTCAAGTCCTCTTGGCAGCCTTACTTCAGTATATTTTTGGACGATAGCTGTCATTTATAACTCTGCAGGTTTGTGAATTACAGTGCCCCTGAGCTCCTTTCTTCAACTCGCTTTCTTGTGAGCTGACCGCAACACCGCAGGATGGCTTCAGGCCCTAATCTGGTTCCGGCACGGCACGCTGAGCCTTTGGTTAATTCCTCTTCCTGGTGGGAAATGAGAGTTAAATTTGCCCGTCCAGACACCTCCAGCTAGTCTCTCATTGGTTCTCCCTATTCCTGTTCATCTTCCGCAGAAATTGCAAACTGGGCCAAACAGGAGGTTAAAGGGACTGACTCTCCAAGTCGGGAGAGTGTTAGTAAAGCGTCTGGAATGTTGCACCCGAGTACCAGGGTACGGAAACTGAGACATATTTGAACACGTCTCCCGATCACATGGTTGATCATACTCTAGGTTCCACATGCATGTTTTAGCTGAAGGAAGAATACATTAAACCTGGGTAGTTGAAACCCGTGGAATGGGTACCATGCAATATGACTTCACAGGGTCTTCATTTGCTCACCGAACCTCTCCAATCCTATCACTGCTGCGTTTATGCCCCTGTACACATGCTTGATTCTCTTTCAGAGACATAGCAATCCATAGGTTTTAAGATACTTACTAGTCACGTACATTCTTAGGCGTTTAATATGCGGTGTTGAGTCCATTTCGTTGAGCAAGGAGTAGCTCTTGTCTATTCCATATTTGGCTTAAGGAACTTTATCTGTGCTCATTTCAATCTCTGGTTTTATGCAGCACCCCAACTCACCTTTCCCCTTAAGCAAGCATAAGTTGGTTTTCTAAATTTGAGACCCTGTTCTGTTCTGTAATTCAGTTCCTGTGTAGCCAAGTTTACATTCCGTGTATTACTGATATCTTATGATGTTTCTTTTTCTGTGTGACTTATTTCAGTTAGAATCATCATACCTGAATCCACTCATTGTGCTGCTAAGGGCCTGATGACATAGATTTCATTGCTGAGTGATATTGCTTTGTAAGTAAATACCACAACTTCTTTATCCATTTTTCACTTTCTACGATGTTGAACTTTTACTGTAAAGGAGGTTCTTGTAAACAGAGGCGTACCAAACTTTGGGGTGGCTGTGTCTTTTTGATTTTAATTTCCCTAAGCTATAGGACCATAAGTGGAAGTGCCCTAGGCTCTGTTGCTTTGTTTTTTAGATGTTTCAGGAAACACCATACACTTCTCCTGAGTGTCTGTTGGCAATTTACATCCCGCCCATCAGCATAACAAGGCTCCCAGTTCTCCATGGCCTGTCCTGCCTTTCTGGATTTTACACTTTTTTCAGATGGCCCTTTTGACCGGGGGGAAGTGAGACTTCATTGTAGTGCAGATTTCCTTTGCAAGCTTGCTTGGTTGGCCAAAAAGGGCGTATGCGTTTTTTCCTGAATATATTCAGGAAAAAACGCATACGCCCTTTTTGGCCAAGTGCATCATTGTGGACGTTCTGCCTCTTTTCCTATGCTTTCAATGCAATTGCAGTCTACCTCCTGAAATCGGTTTCCTGCAATTCTGCCCCGCTTTCAAGTCCTCTTGGCAGCCTTACTTCAGTATATTTTTGGACGATAGCTGTCATTTATAACTCTGCAGGTTTGTGAATTACAGTGCCCCTGAGTTCCTTTCTTCAACTCGCTTTCTTTTGAGCTGGCCGCAACACCGCAGGATGGCTTCAGGCCCTAATCTGGTTCCGGCACGGCACACTGAGCCTTTGGTTATTTCCTCTTCCTGGTGGGAAATGAGAGTTAAATTTGCCCGTCCAGACACCTCCAGCTAGTCTCTCATTGGTTCTCCCTATTCCTGTTCATCTTCCGCAGAAATTGCAAACTGGGCCAAACAGGAGGTTAAAGGCGCTGACTCTCCAAGTGGGGAGAGTGTTCGTAAAGCATCTGGAATGTTGCACCCGAGTACCAGGGGAGGAAAACTGAGACATATCTGAACACGTCTCCCGATCACATGGTTGATCATATTCTAGGTTCCACATGCCTGTTTCAGCTGAAGGAAGAATACCTTAAACCTGGGTAATTGAAACCCGTGGAATGGATACCATGCAATAAGACTTCAAAGGATCTTCATTTGCTCACCGAACCTCTCTAATCCTATCACTGCTGCGTTTATGCCCCTGTACACACGCTTGATTCTGTTTTGGAGACATAGCAATCCATAGCTTTTAAGATACTTACTAGTCAGGTACATTCTTAGGCGTTTAATATGGGGTATTGAGTCCATTTCGTTGAGCAAGGAGTAGCTCTTGTCTATTCCATATTTGGCTTAAGGAACTTTATCTGTGCTCATTTCAATCTCTGGTTTTATGCAGCAGCCCAACTCACCTTTCCCTTAAGCAAGCATAAGTTGGTTTTCTAAATTTGAGACCCTGTTCTGTTCTGTAATTCAGTTCCTGTGTAGCCAAGTTTACATTCCGTGTATTACTGATATCTTATGATATTTCTTTTTCTGTGTGACTTATTTCAGTTAGAATCATCATACCTGAATCCACTCATTGTGCTGCTAAGGGTCTGATGACATAGATTTCATTGCTGAGTGATATTGCTTTGTAAGTAAATACCACAACTTCTTTATCCATTTTTCACTTTCTGCGATGTTGAACTTATACGGTAAACGAGGTTCTTGTAAACAGAGGCGTCCCAAACTTTGGGGTGGCTGTGTCTTTTTGATTTTAATTTCCCTAAGCTATAGGACCATAAGTGGAAGTGCCCTAGGCTCTGTTGCTTTGTTTTTTAGATGTTTCAGGAAACACCATACACTTCTCCCGAGTGTCTGTTGGCAATTTACATCCCGCCCATCAGCATAACAAGGCTCCCAGTTCTCCATGGCCTGTCCTGCCTTTCTGGATTTTACACTTTTTTCAGATGGCCCTTTTGACCAGGGGGAAGTGAGACTTCATTGTAGTGCAGATTTCCTTTGCAAGCTTGCTTGGTTGGCCAAAAAGGGCGTATGCGTTTTTTCCTGAATATATTCAGGAAAAAACGCATACGCCCTTTTTGGCCAAGTGCATCATTGTGGACGTTCTGCCTCTTTTCCTATGCTTTCAATGCAATTCCAGTCTACCTCCTGAAATCGGTTTCCTGCAATTCTGCCCCGCTTTCAAGTCCTCTTGGCAGCCTTACTTCAGTATATTTTTGGACGATAGCTGTCATTTATAACTCTGCAGGTTTGTGAATTACAGTGCCCCTGAGCTCCTTTCTTCAACTCGCTTTCTTGTGAGCTGGCCGCAACACCGCAGGATGGCTTCAGGCCCTAATCTGGTTCCGGCACGGCACGCTGAGCCTTTGGTTAATTCCGCTTCCTGGTGGGAAATGACAGTTAAATTTGCCGGTCCAGACACCTCCAGCTAGTCTCTCATTTGTTCTCGCTATTCCTGTTCATCTTCCGCAGAAATTGCAAACTGGGCCAAACAGGAGGTTAAAGGCGCTGACTCTCCAAGTGGGGAGAGTGTTAGTAAAGCGTCTGGAATGTTGCACCCGAGTACCAGGGGAGGAAAACTGAGACATATTTGAACACGTCTCCCGTTCACACGGTTGATCATACTCTGGGTTCCACATGCATGTTTTAGCTGAAGGAAGAATACCTTAAACCTGGAGAGTTGAGGCCCGTGGAATGGGTACCATGCAATATGACTTCAAAGGGTCTTCATTTGCTCACCGAACCTCTCCAATCCTATCGCTGCTGCGTTTATGCCCCTGTACACACGCTTGATTCTCTTTTGGAGACATAGCAATCCATAGGTTTTAAGATACTTACTAGTCAGGTACATTCTTAGGCGTTTAATATGCGGTGTTGAGTCCATTTCGTTGAGCAAGGAGTAGCTCTTGTCTATTCCATATTTGGCTTAAGGAACTTTATCTGTGCTCATTTCAATCTCTGGTTTTATGCAGCACCCCAACTCACCTTTCCCCTTAAGCAAGCATATGTTGGTTTTCTAAATTTCAGACCCTGTTCTGTTCTGTAATTCAGTTCCTGTGTAGCCAAGTTTTCATTCCGTGTATTACTGATATCTCATGATGTTTCTTTTTCTGTGTGATTTATTTCAGTTAGAATCATCATACCTGAATCCACTCATTGTGCTGCTAAGGGCCTGATGACATAGATTTCATTGCTGAGTGATATTGCTTTGTAAGTAAATACCACAACTTCTTTATCCATTTTTCACTTTCTGCGATGTTGAACTTGTACTGTAAATGAGCTTCTTGTAAACAGAGGCGTCCCAAACTTTGGGGTGGCTGTGTCTTTTTGATTTTAATTTCCCTATGCTATAGGACCATAAGTGGAAGTGCCCTAGGCTCTGTTGCTTTGTTTTTTAGATGTTTCAGGAAATACCATACACTTCTCCCGAGTGTCTGTTGGCAATTTACATCCCGCCCATCAGCATAACAAGGCTCCCAGTTCTCCATGGCCTGTCCTGCCTTTCTGGATTTTACACTTTTTTCAGATGGCCCTTTTGACCGGGGGGAAGTGAGACTTCATTGTAGTGCAGATTTCCTTTGCAAGCTTGCTTGGTTGGCCAAAAAGGGCGTATGCGTTTTTTCCTGAATATATTCAGGAAAAAACGCATATGCCCTTTTTGGCCAAGTTCATCATTGTGGACGTTCTGCCTCTTTTCCTATGCTTTCAATGCAATTGCAGTCTACCTCCTGAAATCGGTTTCCTGCAATTCTGCCCCGCTTTCAAGTCCTCTTGGCAGCCTTACTTCAGTATATTTTTGGACGATAGCTGTCATTTATAACTCTGCAGGTTTGTGAATTACAGTGCCCCTGAGCTCCTTTCTTCAACTCGCTTTCTTTTGAGCTGGCCGCAACACCGCAGGATGGCTTCAGGCCCTAATCTGGTTCCGGCACGGCACGCTGAGCCTTTGGTTATTTCCTCTTCCTGGTGGGAAATGAGAGTTAAATTTGCCCGTCCAGACACCTCCAGCTAGTCTCTCATTGGTTCTCCCTATTCCTGTTCATCTTCCACAGAAATTGCAAACTGGGCCAAACAGGTGGTTAAAGGCGCTGACTCTCCAAGTGGGGAGAGTGTTAGTAAAGCGTCTGGAATGTTGCACCCGAGTACCAGGGGAGGAAAACTGAGACATATTTGAACACGTCTCCCGTTCACACTGTTGATCATACTCTGGGTTTCACATGCATGTTTTAGCTGAAGGAAGAAGACCTTAAACCTGGGTAGTTGAGACCCGTGGAATGGGTACCATGCAATATGACTTCAAAGGGTCTTCATTTGCTCACCGAACCTCTCCAATCCTATCACTACTGCGTTTATGCCCCTGTACACATGCTTGATTCTCTTTCAGAGACATAGCAATCCATAGGTTTTAAGATACTTACTAGTCAGGTACATTCTTACGCGTTTAATATGCGGTGTTGAGTCCATTTCGTTGAGCAAGGAGTAGCTCTTGTCTATTCCATATTTGGCTTAAGGAACTTTATCTGTGCTCATTTCAATCTCTGGTTTTATGCAGCACCCCAACTCACCTTTCCCCTTAAGCAAGCATAAGTTGGTTTTCTAAATTTCAGACCCTGTTCTGTTCTGTAATTCAGTTCCTGTGTAGCCAAGTTTACATTCCGTGTATTACTGATATCTTATGATGTTTCTTTTTCTGTGTGACTTATTTCAGTTAGAATCATCATACCTGAATCCACTCATTGTGCTGCTAAGGGCCTGATGACATAGATTTCATTGCTGAGTGATATTGCTTTGTAAGTAAATACCACAACTTCTTTATCCATTTTTCACTTTCTGCGATATTGAACTTGTACTGTAAACGAGGGTCTTGTAAACAGAGGCGTCCCAAACTTTGGGGTGCCTGTTTCTTTTTGATTTTAATTTCCCTAAGCTATAGGACCATAAGTGGAAGTGCCCTAGGCTCTGTTGCTTTGTTTTTTAGATGTTTCAGGAAACACCATACACTTCTCCCGAGTGTCTGTTGGCAATTTACATCCCACCCATCAGCATAACAAGGCTCCCAGTTCTCCATGGCCTGTCCTGCCTTTCTGGATTTTACACTTTTTTCAGATGGCCCTTTTGACCGGGGGGAAGTGAGACTTCATTGTAGTGCAGATTTCCTTTGCAAGCTTGCTTGGTTGGCCAAAAAGGGCGTATGCGTTTTTTCCTGAATATATTCAGGAAAAAACGCATATGCCCTTTTTGGCCAAGTTCATCATTGTGGACGTTCTGCCTCTTTTCCTATGCTTTCAATGCAATTGCAGTCTACCTCCTGAAATCGGTTTCCTGCAATTCTGCCCCGCTTTCAAGTCCTCTTGGCAGCCTTACTTCAGTATATTTTTGGACGATAGCTGTCATTTATAACTCTGCAGGTTTGTGAATTACAGTGCCCCTGAGCTCCTTTCTTCAACTCGCTTTCTTTTGAGCTGGCCGCAACACCGCAGGATGGCTTCAGGCCCTAATCTGGTTCCGGCACGGCACGCTGAGCCTTTGGTTATTTCCTCTTCCTGGTGGGAAATGAGAGTTAAATTTGCCCGTCCAGACACCTCCAGCTAGTCTCTCATTGGTTCTCCCTATTCCTGTTCATCTTCCACAGAAATTGCAAACTGGGCCAAACAGGTGGTTAAAGGCGCTGACTCTCCAAGTGGGGAGAGTGTTAGTAAAGCGTCTGGAATGTTGCACCCGAGTACCAGGGGAGGAAAACTGAGACATATTTGAACACGTCTCCCGTTCACACTGTTGATCATACTCTGGGTTTCACATGCATGTTTTAGCTGAAGGAAGAAGACCTTAAACCTGGGTAGTTGAGACCCGTGGAATGGGTACCATGCAATATGACTTCAAAGGGTCTTCATTTGCTCACCGAACCTCTCCAATCCTATCACTACTGCGTTTATGCCCCTGTACACATGCTTGATTCTCTTTCAGAGACATAGCAATCCATAGGTTTTAAGATACTTACTAGTCAGGTACATTCTTACGCGTTTAATATGCGGTGTTGAGTCCATTTCGTTGAGCAAGGAGTAGCTCTTGTCTATTCCATATTTGGCTTAAGGAACTTTATCTGTGCTCATTTCAATCTCTGGTTTTATGCAGCACCCCAACTCACCTTTCCCCTTAAGCAAGCATAAGTTGGTTTTCTAAATTTCAGACCCTGTTCTGTTCTGTAATTCAGTTCCTGTGTAGCCAAGTTTACATTCCGTGTATTACTGATATCTTATGATGTTTCTTTTTCTGTGTGACTTATTTCAGTTAGAATCATCATACCTGAATCCACTCATTGTGCTGCTAAGGGCCTGATGACATAGATTTCATTGCTGAGTGATATTGCTTTGTAAGTAAATACCACAACTTCTTTATCCATTTTTCACTTTCTGCGATATTGAACTTGTACTGTAAACGAGGGTCTTGTAAACAGAGGCGTCCCAAACTTTGGGGTGCCTGTTTCTTTTTGATTTTAATTTCCCTAAGCTATAGGACCATAAGTGGAAGTGCCCTAGGCTCTGTTGCTTTGTTTTTTAGATGTTTCAGGAAACACCATACACTTCTCCCGAGTGTCTGTTGGCAATTTACATCCCACCCATCAGCATAACAAGGCTCCCAGTTCTCCATGGCCTGTCCTGCCTTTCTGGATTTTACACTTTTTTCAGATGGCCCTTTTGACCGGGGGGAAGTGAGACTTCATTGTAGTGCAGATTTCCTTTGCAAGCTTGCTTGGTTGGCCAAAAAGGGCGTATGCGTTTTTTCCTGAATATATTCAGGAAAAAACGCATACGCCCTTTTTGGCCAAGTGCATCATTGTGGACGTTCTGCCTCTTTTTCTATGCTTTCAATGCAATTGCAGTCTACCTCCTGAAATCGGTTTCCTTCAATTCTGCCCCGCTTTCAAGTCCTCTTGGCAGCCTTACTTCAGTATATTTTTGGACGATAGCTGTCATTTATAACTCTGCAGGTTTGTGAATTACAGTGCCCCTGAGCTCCTTTCTTCAACTCGCTTTCTTTTGAGCTGGCCGCAACACCGCAGGATGGCTTCAGGCCCTAATCTGGTTCCGGCACGGCACGCTGAGCCTTTGGTTATTTCCTCTTCCTGGTGGGAAATGAGAGTTAAATTTGCCAGTCCAGACACCTCCAGCTAGTCTCTCATTGGTTCTCGCTATTCCGGTTCATCTTCCGCAGAAAATGCAAACTGGGCCAAACAGGTGGTTAAGGGCGCTGACTCTCCAAGTGGGTAGAGTGTTAGTAAAGCGTCTGGAATGTTGCACCCGAGTACCAGGGGAGGAAAACTGAGACATATTTGAACACGTCTCCCGTTCACACGGTTGATCATACTCTGGGTTTCACATGCATGTTTTAGCTGAAGGAAGAATACCTTAAACCTGGGTAGTTGAGACCCGTGGAATGGGTCCCATGCAATATGACTTCAAAGGGTCTTCATTTGCTCACCGAACCTCTCCAATCCTATCACTACTGCGTTTATGCCCCTGTACACATGATTGATTCTCTTTCGGAGACATAGCAATCCATAGGTTTTAAGATACTTACTAGTCAGGTACATTCTTACGCGTTTAATATGCTGTGTTGAGTCCATTTCGTTGAGCAAGGAGTAGCTCTTGTCTATTCCATATTTGGCTTAAGGAACTTTACCTGTGCTCATTTCAATCTCTGGTTTTATGCAGCACCCCAACTCACCTTTCCCCTTAAGCAAGCATAAGTTGGTTTTCTAAATTTGAGACCCTGTTCTGTTCTTTAATTCAGTTCCTGTGTAGCCAAGTTTACATTCCGTGTATTACTGATATCTTATGATGTTTCTTTTTCTGTGTGACTTATTTCAGTTAGAATCATCATACCTGAATCCACTCATTGTGCTGCTAAGGGCCTGATGACATAGATTTCATTGCTGAGTGATATTGCTTTGTAAGTAAATACCACAACTTCTTTATCCATTTTTCACTTTCTCCGATATTGAACTTGTACGGTAAACGAGGGTCTTGTAAACAGAGGCGTCCCAAACTTTGCGGTGGCTGTGTCTTTTTTATTTTAATTTCCCTAAGCTATAGGACCATAAGTGGAAGTGCCCTAGTCTCTGTTGCTTTGTTTTTTAGATGTTTCAGGAAACACCATACACTTCTCCCGAGTGTCTGATGGCAATTGACATCCCGCCCATCAGCATAACAAGGCTCCCAGTTCTCCATGGCCTGTCCTGCCTTTCTGGATTTTACACTTTTTTCAGATGGCCCTTTTGACCGGGGGGAAGTGAGACTTCATTGTAGTGCAGATTTCCTTTGCAAGCTTGCTTGGTTGGCCAAAAAGGGCGTATGCGTTTTTTCCTGAATATATTCAGGAAAAAACGCATACGCCCTTTTTGGACAAGTGCATCATTGTGGACGTTCTGCCTCTTTTCCTATGCTTTCAATGCAATTGCAGTCTACCTCCTGAAATCGGTTTCCTGCAATTCTGCCCCGCTTTCAAGTCCTCTTGGCAGCCTTACTTCAGTATATTTTTGGACGATAGCTGTCATTTATAACTCTGCAGGTTTGTGAATTACAGTGCCCCTGAGCTCCTTTCTTCAACTTGCTTTCTTGTGAGCTGGCCGCAACAGCGCAGGATGGCTTCAGGCCCTAATCTGGTTCCGGCACGGCACGCTGAGCCTTTGGTTAATTCCTCTTCCTGGTGGGAAATGAGAGTTAAATTTGCCAGTCTAGACACCTCCAGCTAGTCTCTCATTGGTTCTCGCTATTCCTGTTCATCTTCCGCAGAAATTGCAAACTGGGCCACACAGGAGGTTAAAGGGACTGACTCTCCAAGTCGGGAGAGTGTTAGTAAAGCATCTGGAATGTTGCACCCGAGTACCAGGGTACGAAAACTGAGACATATTTGAACACGTCTCCCGATCACATGGTTGATCATACTCTAGGTTCTGCATGCATGTTTTAGCTGAAGGAAGAATACCTTAAACCTGGTTAGTTGAACCCCGTGGAATGGGTACCATGCAATATGACTTCAAAGGGTCTTCATTTGCTCACCGAACCTCTCCAATCCTATCACTGCTGCGTTTATGCCCCTGTACACACGCTTGATTCTCTTTTGGAGACATAGCAATCCCTAGGTTTTAAGATACTTACTAGTCAGGTACATTCTTAGGCGTTTAATATGGGGTTTTGAGTCCATTTCATTGAGCAAGGAGTAGCTCTTGTCTATTCCATATTTGGCTTAAGGAACTTTATCTGTGCTCATTTCAATCTCTGGTTTTATGCAGCACCCCAACTCACCTTTCCCCTTAAGCAACCATAAGTTGGTTTTCTAAATTTGAGACCCTGTTGTGTTTTGGAATTCAGTTCCTCTGTAGCCAAGTTTACATTCCGTGTATTAGTGATATCTTATGATGTTTCTTTTTCTGTGTGACTTATTTCAGTTAGAATCATCATACCTGAATCCACTCATTATGCTGCTACGGGCCTGATGACATAGATTTCATTGCTGAGTGATACTGCATTGTACGTAACTACCACAAGTTCTTTATCCATTTTTCACTTTCTGTGATATTGAACTTGTACGGTAAACGACGTTCTTGTAAACAGAGGCGTCCCAAACTTTGGGGTGGCTGTGTCTTTTTGATTTTAATTTCCCTAAGCTATAGGGCCATAAGTGGAAGTGCCCTAGGCTCTGTTGCTTTGTTTTTCAGATGTTTCAGGAAACACCATACACTTCTCCCGAGTGTCTGTTGGCAATTTACATCCCGCCCATCAGCATAACAAGGCTCCCAGTTCTCCATGGCCTGTCCTGCCTTTCTGGATTTTACACTTTTTTCAGATGGCCCTTTTGACCGGGGGGAAGTGAGACTTCATTGTAGTGCAGATTTCCTTTGCAAGCTTGCTTGGTTGGCCAAAAAGGGCGTATGCGTTTTTTCCTGAATATATTCAGGAAAAAACACATACGCCCTTTTTGGCCAAGTGCATCATTGTGGACGTTCTGCCTCTTTTCCTATGCTTTCAATGCAATTCCAGTCTACCTCCTGAAATCGGTTTCCTGCAATTCTGCCCCGCTTTCAAGTCCTCTTGGCAGCCTTACTTCAGTATATTTTTGGAAATAGCTGTCATTTATAACTCTGCAGGTTTGTGAATTACAGTGCCCCTGAGCTCCTTTCTTCAACTCGCTTTCTTGTGACATGGCCGCAACACCGCAGGATGGCTTCAGGCCCTAATCTGGTTCCGGCATGGCACGCTGAGCCTTTGGTTAATTCCACTTCCTGGTGGGAAATGAGAGTTAAATTTGCCCGTCCAGACACCTCCAGCTAGTCTCTCATTGGTTCTCGCTATTCCTGTTCATCTTCCGCAGAAATTGCAAACTGGGCCAAACAGGAGGTTAAAGGCGCTGACTCTCCAAGTGGGGAGAGTGTTAATAAAGCGTCTGGAATGTTGCACCCGAGTACCAGGGAAGGAAAACTGAGACATATTTGAACACGTCTCCCGATCACATGGTTGATCATACTCTGGGTTCCACATGCATGTTTTAGCTGAAGGAAGAATACCTTAGACCTGGAGAGTTGAGACCCGTGGAATGGGTACCATGCAATATGACTTCAAAGGGTCTTCATTTGCTCACCGAACCTCTCCAATCCTATCACTGCTGCGTTTATGCCCCTGTACACACGCTTGATTCTCTTTCGGAGACATAGCAATCCCTAGGTTTTAAGATACTTACTAGTCAGGTACATTCTTAGGCGTTTAATATGCGGTGTTGAGTCCATTTCGTTGAGCAAGGAGTAGCTCTTGTCTATTCCATATTTGGCTTAAGGAACTTTATCCGTGCTCATTTCAATCTCTGGTTTTATGCAGTACCCCAACTCACCTTTCCCCTTAAGCAAGCATAAGTTGGTTTTCTAAATTTGAGACCCTGTTCTGTTCTGTAATTCAGTTCCTGTGTAGCCAAGTTTACATTCCGTGTATTACTGATATCTTATGATGTTTGTTTTTCTGTGTGACTTATTTCAGTTAGAATCATCGTACCTGAATCCACTCATTGTGCTGCTAGGGGCCTGATGACATAGATTTCATTGCTGAGTGATATTGCTTTGTAAGTAAATACCACAACTTCTTTATCCATTTTTCACTTTCTGCGATGTTGAACTTGTACTGTAAATGAGCTTCTTGTAAACAGAGGCGTCCCAAACTTTGGGGTGGCTGTGTCTTTTTGATTTTAATTTCCCTATGCTATAGGACCATAAGTGGAAGTGCCCTAGGCTCTGTTGCTTTGTTTTTTAGATGTTTCAGGAAACACCATACACTTCTCCCGAGTGTCTGTTGGCAATTTACATCCCGCCCATCAGCATAACAAGGCTCCCAGTTCTCCATGGCCTGTCGTGCCTTTCTGGATTTTACACTTTTTTCAGATGGCCCTTTTGACCGGGGGGAAGTGAGACTTCATTGTAGTGCAGATTTCCTTTGCAAGCTTGCTTGGTTGGCCAAAAAGGGCGTATGCGTTTTTTCCTGAATATATTCAGGAAAAAACGCATATGCCCTTTTTGGCCAAGTTCATCATTGTGGACGTTCTGCCTCTTTTCCTATGCTTTCAATGCAATTGCAGTCTACCTCCTGAAATCGGTTTCCTGCAATTCTGCCCCGCTTTCAAGTCCTCTTGGCAGCCTTACTTCAGTATATTTTTGGACGATAGCTGTCATTTATAACTCTGCAGGTTTGTGAATTACAGTGCCCCTGAGCTCCTTTCTTCAACTCGCTTTCTTTTGAGCTGGCCGCAACACCGCAGGATGGCTTCAGGCCCTAATCTGGTTCCGGCACGGCACGCTGAGCCTTTGGTTATTTCCTCTTCCTGGTGGGAAATGAGAGTTAAATTTGCCCGTCCAGACACCTCCAGCTAGTCTCTCATTGGTTCTCGCTATTCCGGTTCATCTTCCACAGAAATTGCAAACTGGGCCAAACAGGTGGTTAAAGGCGCTGACTCTCCAAGTGGGGAGAGTGTTAGTAAAGCGTCTGGAATGTTGCACCCGAGTACCAGGGGAGGAAAACTGAGACATATTTGAACACGTCTCCCGTTCACACGGTTGATCATACTCTGGGTTTCACATGCATGTTTTAGCTGAAGGAAGAATACCTTAAACCTGGGTAGTTGAGACCCGTGGAATGGGTACCATGCAATATGACTTCAAAGGGTCTTCATTTGCTCACCGAACCTCTCCAATCCTATCACTACTGCGTTTATGCCCCTGTACACATGATTGATTCTCTTTCGGAGACATAGCAATCCATAGGTTTTAAGATACTTACTAGTCAGGTACATTCTTACGCGTTTAATATGCGGTGTTGAGTCCATTTCGTTGAGCAAGGAGTAGCTCTTGTCTATTCCATATTTGGCTTAAGGAACTTTACCTGTGCTCATTTCAATCTCTGGTTTTATGCAGCACCCCAACTCACCTTTCCCCTTAAGCAAGCATAAGTTGGTTTTCTAAATTTCAGACCCTGTTCTGTTCTGTAATTCAGTTCCTGTGTAGCCAAGTTTACATTCCGTGTATTACTGATATCTTATGATGTTTCTTTTTCTGTGTGACTTATTTCAGTTAGAATCATCATACCTGAATCCACTCATTGTGCTGCTAAGGGCCTGATGACATAGATTTCATTGCTGAGTGATATTGCTTTGTAAGTAAATACCACAACTTCTTTATCCATTTTTCACTTTCTGCGATATTGAACTTGTACGGTAAACGAGGGTCTTGTAAACAGAGGCGTCCCAAACTTTGGGGTGGCTGTGTCTTTTTTATTTTAATTTCCCTAAGCTATAGGACCATAAGTGGAAGTGCCCTAGTCTCTGTTGCTTTGTTTTTTAGATGTTTCAGGAAACACCATACACTTCTCCCGAGTGTCTGATGGCAATTGACATCCCGCCCATCAGCATAACAAGGCTCCCAGTTCTCCATGGCCTGTCCTGCCTTTCTGGATTTTACACTTTTTTCAGATGGCCCTTTTGACCGGGGGGAAGTGAGACTTCATTGTAGTGCAGATTTCCTTTGCAAGCTTGCTTGGTTGGCCAAAAAGGGCGTATGCGTTTTTTCCTGAATATATTCAGGAAAAAACGCATACGCCCTTTTTGGACAAGTGCATCATTGTGGACGTTCTGCCTCTTTTCCTATGCTTTCAATGCAATTGCAGTCTACCTCCTGAAATCGGTTTCCTGCAATTCTGCCCCGCTTTCAAGTCCTCTTGGCAGCCTTACTTCAGTATATTTTTGGACGATAGCTGTCATTTATAACTCTGCAGGTTTGTGAATTACAGTGCCCCTGAGCTCCTTTCTTCAACTTGCTTTCTTGTGAGCTGGCCGCAACAGCGCAGGATGGCTTCAGGGCCTAATCTGGTTCCGGCTCGGCACGCTGAGCCTTTGGTTAATTCCTCTTCCTGGTGGGAAATGAGAGTTAAATTTGCCAGTCTAGACACCTCCAGCTAGTCTCTCATTGGTTCTCGCTATTCCTGTTCATCTTCCGCAGAAATTGCAAACTGGGCCACACAGGAGGTTAAAGGGACTGACTCTCCAAGTCGGGAGAGTGTTAGTAAAGCATCTGGAATGTTGCACCCGAGTACCAGGGTACGAAAACTGAGACATATTTGAACACGTCTCCCGATCACATGGTTGATCATACTCTAGGTTCTGCATGCATGTTTTAGCTGAAGGAAGAATACCTTAAACCTGGTTAGTTGAACCCCGTGGAATGGGTACCATGCAATATGACTTCAAAGGGTCTTCATTTGCTCACCGAACCTCTCCAATCCTATCACTGCTGCGTTTATGCCCCTGTACACACGCTTGATTCTCTTTTGGAGACATAGCAATCCCTAGGTTTTAAGATACTTACTAGTCAGGTACATTCTTAGGCGTTTAATATGGGGTTTTGAGTCCATTTCGTTGAGCAAGGAGTAGCTCTTGTCTATTCCATATTTGGCTTAAGGAACTTTATCTGTGCTCATTTCAATCTCTGGTTTTATGCAGCACCCCAACTCACCTTTCCCCTTAAGCAAGCATAAGTTGGTTTTCTAAATTTGAGACCCTGTTGTGTTTTGGAATTCAGTTCCTCTGTAGCCAAGTTTACATTCCGTGTATTAGTGATATCTTATGATGTTTCTTTTTCTGTGTGACTTATTTCAGTTAGAATCATCATACCTGAATCCACTCATTATGCTGCTACGGGCCTGATGACATAGATTTCATTGCTGAGTGATACTGCATTGTACGTAAGTACCACAAGTTCTTTATCCATTTTTCACTTTCTGTGATATTGAACTTGTACGGTAAACGACGTTCTTGTAAACAGAGGCGTCCCAAACTTTGGGGTGGCTGTGTCTTTTTGATTTTAATTTCCCTAAGCTATAGGGCCATAAGTGGAAGTGCCCTAGGCTCTGTTGCTTTGTTTTTCAGATGTTTCAGGAAACACCATACACTTCTCCCGAGTGTCTGTTGGCAATTTACATCCCGCCCATCAGCATAACAAGGCTCCCAGTTCTCCATGGCCTGTCCTGCCTTTCTGGATTTTACACTTTTTTCAGATGGCCCTTTTGACCGGGGGGAAGTGAGACTTCATTGTAGTGCAGATTTCCTTTGCAAGCTTGCTTGGTTGGCCAAAAAGGGCGTATGCGTTTTTTCCTGAATATATTCAGGAAAAAACACATACGCCCTTTTTGGCCAAGTGCATCATTGTGGACGTTCTGCCTCTTTTCCTATGCTTTCAATGCAATTCCAGTCTACCTCCTGAAATCGGTTTCCTGCAATTCTGCCCCGCTTTCAAGTCCTCTTGGCAGCCTTACTTCAGTATATTTTTGGAAATAGCTGTCATTTATAACTCTGCAGGTTTGTGAATTACAGTGCCCCTGAGCTCCTTTCTTCAACTCGCTTTCTTGTGACATGGCCGCAACACCGCAGGATGGCTTCAGGCCCTAATCTGGTTCCGGCATGGCACGCTGAGCCTTTGGTTAATTCCACTTCCTGGTGGGAAATGAGAGTTAAATTTGCCCGTCCAGACACCTCCAGCTAGTCTCTCATTGGTTCTCGCTATTCCTGTTCATCTTCCGCAGAAATTGCAAACTGGGCCAAACAGGAGGTTAAAGGCGCTGACTCTCCAAGTGGGGAGAGTGTTAATAAAGCGTCTGGAATGTTGCACCCGAGTACCAGGGAAGGAAAACTGAGACATATTTGAACACGTCTCCCGATCACATGGTTGATCATACTCTGGGTTCCACATGCATGTTTTAGCTGAAGGAAGAATACCTTAGACCTGGAGAGTTGAGACCCGTGGAATGGGTACCATGCAATATGACTTCAAAGGGTCTTCATTTGCTCACCGAACCTCTCCAATCCTATCACTGCTGCGTTTATGCCCCTGTACACACGCTTGATTCTCTTTCGGAGACATAGCAATCCCTAGGTTTTAAGATACTTACTAGTCAGGTACATTCTTAGGCGTTTAATATGCGGTGTTGAGTCCATTTCGTTGAGCAAGGAGTAGCTCTTGTCTATTCCATATTTGGCTTAAGGAACTTTATCCGTGCTCATTTCAATCTCTGGTTTTATGCAGTACCCCAACTCACCTTTCCCCTTAAGCAAGCATAAGTTGGTTTTCTAAATTTGAGACCCTGTTCTGTTCTGTAATTCAGTTCCTGTGTAGCCAAGTTTACATTCCGTGTATTACTGATATCTTATGATGTTTGTTTTTCTGTGTGACTTATTTCAGTTAGAATCATCGTACCTGAATCCACTCATTGTGCTGCTAGGGGCCTGATGACATAGATTTCATTGCTGAGTGATATTGCTTTGTAAGTAAATACCACAACTTCTTTATCCATTTTTCACTTTCTGCGATGTTGAACTTGTACTGTAAACGAGGTTCTTGTAAACAGAGGCGTCCCAAACTTTGGGGTGGCTTTGTCTTTTTGATTTTAATTTCCCTAAGCTATAGGACCATAAGTGGAAGTGCCCTAGGCTCTGTTGCTTTGTTTTTTAGATGTTTCAGGAAACACCATATACTTCTCCCGAGTGTCTGTTGGCAATTGACATCCCGCCCATCAGCATAACAAGGCTCCCAGTTCTCCATGGCCTGTCCTGCCTTTCTGGATTTTACACTTTTTTCAGATGGCCCTTTTGACCGGGGGGAAGTAAGACTTCATTGTAGTGCAGATTTCCTTTGCAAGTTTGCTTGGTTGGCCAAAAAGGGCGTATGCGTTTTTTCCTGAATATATTCAGGAAAAAACGCATACGCCCTTTTTGGCCAAGTGCATCATTGTGGACGTTCTGCCTCTTTTCCTATGCTTTCAATGCAATTGCAGTCTACCTCCTGAAATCGGTTTCCTGCAATTCTGCCCCGCTTTCAAGTCCTCTTGGCAGCCTTACTTCAGTATATTTTTGGATGATAGCTGTCATTTATAACTCTGCAGGTTTGTGAATTACAGTGCCCCTGAGCTCCTTTCTTCAACTCGCTTTCTTGTGAGCTGACCGCAACACCGTAGGATGGCTTCAGGCCCTAATCTGGTTCCGGCACGGCATGCTGAGCCTTTGGTTAATTCCTCTTCCTGGTGGGAAATGAAAGTTAAATTTGCCCGTCCAGACACCTCCAGCTAGTCTCTCATTGGTTCTCCCTATTCCTGTTTATCTTCCGCAGAAATTGCAAACTGGGCCAAACAGGAGGTTAAAGGGACTGACTCTCCAAGTCGGGAGAGTGTTAGTAAAGCGTCTGGAATGTTGCACCCGAGTACCAGGGTACGGAAACTGAGACATATTTGAACACGTCTCCCGATCACATGGTTGATCATACTCTAGGTTCCACATGCATGTTTTAGCTGAAGGAAGAATACATTAAACCTGGGTAGTTGAAACCCGTGGAATGGGTACCATGCAATATGACTTCACAGGGTCTTCATTTGCTCACCGAACCTCTCCAATCCTATCACTGCTGCGTTTATGCCCCTGTACACATGCTTGATTCTCTTTCAGAGACATAGCAATCCATAGGTTTTAAGATACTTACTAGTCAGGTACATTCTTAGGCGTTTAATATGCGGTGTTGAGTCCATTTCGTTGAGCAAGGAGTAGCTCTTGTCTATTCCATATTTGGCTTAAGGAACTTTATCTGTGCTCATTTCAATCTCTGGTTTTATCCAGCACCCCAACTCACCTTTCCCCTTAAGCAAGCATAAGTTGATTTTCTAAATTTGAGACCCTGTTCTGTTCTGTAATTCAGTTCCTGTGTAGCCAAGTTTACATTCCGTGTATTACTGATATCTTATGATGTTTCTTTTTCTGTGTGACTTATTTCAGTTAGAATCATCATACCTGAATCCACTCATTGTGCTGCTAAGGGCCTGATGACATAGATTTCATTGCTGAGTGATATTGCTTTGTAAGTAAATACCACAACTTCTTTATCCATTTTTCACTTTCTACGATGTTGAACTTTTACTGTAAACGAGGTTCTTGTAAACAGAGGCGTACCAAACTTTGGGGTGGCTGTGTCTTTTTGATTTTAATTTCCCTAAGCTATAGGACCATAAGTGGAAGTGCCCTAGGCTCTGTTGCTTTGTTTTTTAGATGTTTCAGGAAACACCATACACTTCTCCCGAGTGTCTGTTGGCAATTTACATCCCGCCCATCAGCATAACAAGGCTCCCAGTTCTCCATGGCCTGTCCTGCCTTTCTGGATTTTACACTTTTTTCAGATGGCCCTTTTGACCGGGGGGAAGTGAGACTTCATTGTAGTGCAGATTTCCTTTGCAAGCTTGCTTGGTTGGCCAAAAAGGGCGTATGCGTTTTTTCCTGAATATATTCAGGAAAAAACGCATACGCCCTTTTTGGCCAAGTGCATCATTGTGGACGTTCTGCCTCTTTTCCTATGCTTTCAATGCAATTGCAGTCTACCTCCTGAAATCGGTTTCCTGCAATTCTGCCCCGCTTTCAAGTCCTCTTGGCAGCGTTACTTCAGTATATTTTTGGACGATAGCTGTCATTTATAACTCTGCAGGTTTGTGAATTACAGTGCCCCTGAGCTCCTTTCTTCAACTCGTTTTCTTGTGACCTGGCCGCAACACCGCAGGATGTCTTCAGGCCCTAATCTGGTTCCGGCACGGCACGCTGAGCCTTTGGTTATTTCCTCTTCCTGGTGGGAAATGAGAGTTAAATTTGCCCGTCCAGACACCTCCAGCTAGTCTCTCATTGGTTCTCCCTATTCCTGTTCATCTTCCGCAGAAATTGCAAACTGGGCCAAACAGGTGGTTAAAGGCGCTGACTCTCCAAGTGGGGAGAGTGTTAGTAAAGCGTCTGGAATGTTGCACCCGAGTACCAGGGGAGGAAAACTGAGACATATCTGAACACGTCTCCCGATCACATGGTTGATCATACTCTAGGTTCCACATGCCTGTTTCAGCTGAAGGGAGAATACCTTAAACCTGGGTAGTTGAAACCCGTGGAATGGATACCATGCAATAAGACTTCAAAGGATCTTCATTTGCTCACCGAACCTCTCTAATCCTATCACTGCTGCGTTTATACCCCTGTACACACGCTTGATTCTCTTTTGGAGACATAGCAATCCATAGGTTTTAAGATACTTACTAGTCAGGTACATTCTTAGGCGTTTAATATGGGGTGTTGAGTCTATTTCGTTGAGCAAGGAGTAGCTCTTGTCTATTCCATATTTGGCTTAAGGAACTTTATCTGTGCTCATTTCAATCTCTGGTTTTATGCAGCAGCCCAACTCACCTTTCCCTTAAGCAAGCATAAGTTGGTTTTCTAAATTTGAGACCCTGTTCTGTTCTGTAATTCAGTTCCTGTGTAGCCAAGTTTACATTCCGTGTATTACTGATATCTTATGATATTTCTTTTTCTGTGTGACTTATTTCAGTTAGAATCATCATACCTGAATCCACTCATTGTGCTGCTAAGGGCCTGATGACATAGATTTCATTGCTGAGTGATATTGCTTTGTAAGTAAATACCACAACTTCTTTATCCATTTTTCATTTTCTACGATGTTGGACTTGTACGGTAAACGAGTTTCTTGTAAACAGAGGCGTCCCAAACTTTGGGGTGGCTGTGTCTTTTTGATTTTAATTTCCCTAATCTATAGGACCATAAGTGGAAGTGCCCTAGGCTCTGTTGCTTTGTTTTTTAGATGTTTCAGGAAACACCATACACTTCTCCCGAGTGTCTGTTGGCAATTTGCATCCCGCCCATCAGCATAACAAGGCTCCCAGTTCTCCATGGCCTGTCCTGCCTTTCTGGATTTTACACTTTTTTCAGATGGCCCTTTTGACCGGGGGGAAGTGAGACTTCATTGTAGTGCAGATTTCCTTTGCAAGCTTGCTTGGTTGGCCAAAAAGGGCGTATGCGTTTTTTCCTGAATATATTCAGGAAAAAACGCATACGCCCTTTTTGGCCAAGTGCATCATTGTGGACGTTCTGCCTCTTTTCCTATGCTTTCAATGCAATTCCAGTCTACCTCCTGAAATCGGTTTCCTGCAATTCTGCCCCGCTTTCAAGTCCTCTTGGCAGCCTTACTTCAGTATATTTTTGGACGATAGCTGTCATTTATAACTCTGCAGGTTTGTGAATTACAGTGCCCCTGAGCTCCTTTCTTCAACTCGCTTTCTTGTGAGCTGGCCGCAACACTGCAGGATGGCTTCAGGCCCTAATCTGGTTCCGGCACGGCACGCTGAGCCTTTGGTTAATTCCGCTTCCTGGTGGGAAATGAGAGTTAAATTTGCCCGTCCAGACACCTCCAGCTAGTCTCTCATTTGTTCTCGCTATTCCTGTTCATCTTCCACAGAAATTGCAAACTGGGCCAAACAGGAGGTTAAAGGGACTGACTCTCCAAGTCGGGAGAGTGTTAGTAAAGCGTCTGGAATGTTGCACCCGAGTACCAGGGTACGAAAACTGAGACATATTTGAACACGTCTCCTGATCACATGGTTGATCATACTCTAGGTTCCACATGCATGTTTTAGCTGAAGGAATAATACCTTAAACCTGGGTACTTGAAACCCGTGGAATGGGTACCATGCAATATGACTTCATAGGGTATTCATTTGCTCACCGAACCTCTCCAATCCTATCACTGCTGCGTTTATGCCCCTGTACACATGCTTGATTCTCTTTTGGAGACATAGCAATCCAAAGGTTTTAAGATACTTACTAGTCAGGTACATTCTTAGCCGTTTAATATGCGGTGTTGAGTCCATTTCGTTGAACAAGGAGTAGCTCTTGTCTATTCCATATTTGGCTTAAGGAACTTTATCTGTGCTCATTTCAATCTCTGGATTTATGCAGCAACCCAACTCACCTTTCCCCTTAAGCAAGCATAAGTTGGTTTTCTAAATTTCAGACCCTGTTCTGTTCTGTAATTCAGTTCCTGTGTAGCCAAGTTTACATTCCGTGTATTACTGATATCTTATGATGTTTCTTTTTCTGTGTGACTTATTTCAGTTAGAATCATCATACCTGAATCCACTCATTGTGCTGCTAAGGGCCTGATGACATAGATTTCATTGCTGAGTGATATTGTTTTGTAAGTAAATACCACAACTTCTTTATCCATTTTTCACTTTCTGCGATATTGAACTTGTACGGTAAACGAGGGTCTTGTAAACAGAGGCGTCCCAAACTTTGCGGTGGCTGTGTCTTTTTTATTTTAATTTCCCTAAGCTATAGGACCATAAGTGGAAGTGCCCTAGGCTCTGTTGCTTTGTTTTTTAGATGTTTCAGGAAACACCATACACTTCTCCTGAGTGTCTGTTGGCAATTTACATCCCGCCCATCAGCATAACAAGGCTCCCAGTTCTCCATGGCCTGTCCAGCCTTTCTGGATTTTACACTTTTTTCAGATGGCCCTTTTGACCGGGGGGAAGTGAGACTTCATTGTAGTGAAGATTTCCTTTGCAAGCTTGCTTGGTTGGCCAAAAAGGGCGTATGCGTTTTTTCCTGAATATATTCAGGAAAAAACGCATACGCCCTTTTTGGCCAAGTGCATCATTGTGGACGTTCTGCCTCTTTTCCTATGCTTTCAATGCAATTGCAGTCTACCTCCTGAAATCGGTTTCCTGCAATTCTGCCCCGCTTTCAAGTCCTCTTGGCAGCCTTACTTCAGTATATTTTTGGACGATAGCTGTCATTTATAACTCTGCAGGTTTGTGAATTACAGTGCCCCTGAGCTCCTTTCTTCAACTCGCTTTCTTGTGAGCTGGCCGCAACACCGCAGGATGGCTTCAGGCCCTAATCTGGTTCCGGCACGGCACGCTGAGCCTTTGGTTATTTCCTCTTCCTGGTGAGAAATGAGAGTTAAATTTGCCCGTCCAGACACCACCAGCTAGTCTCTCATTGGTTCTCCCTATTCCTGTTCATCTTCCGCAGAAATTGCAAACTGGGCCAAACAGGAGGTTAAAGGCGCTGACTCTCCAAGTGGGGAGAGTGTTCGTAAAGCATCTGGAATGTTGCACCCGAGTACCAGGGGAGGAAAACTGAGACATATCTGAACACGTCTCCCGATCACATGGTTGATCATATTCTAGGTTCCACATGCCTGTTTCAGCTGAAGGAAGAATACCTTAAACCTGGGTAATTGAAACCCGTGGTATGGATACCATGCAATAAGACTTCAAAGGATCTTCATTTGCTCACCGAACCTCTCTAATCCTATCACTGCTGCGTTTATGCCCCTGTACACACGCTTGATTCTCTTTTGGAGACATAGCAATCCATAGCTTTTAAGATACTTACTAGTCAGGTACATTCTTAGGCGTTTAATATGGGGTATTGAGTCCATTTCGTTGAGCACGGAGTAGCTCTTGTCTATTCCATATTTGGCTTAAGGAACTTTATCTGTGCTCATTTCAATCTCTGGTTTTATGCAGCACCCCAACTCACCTTTCCCTTAAGCAAGCATAAGTTGGTTTTCTAAATTTGAGACCCTCTTCTGTTCTGTAATTCAGTTCCTGTGTAGCCAAGTTTACATTCCGTGTATTACTGATATCTTATGATATTTCTTTTTCTGTGTGACTTATTTCAGTTAGAATCATCATACCTGAATCCACTCATTGTGCTGCTAAGGGTCTGATGACATAGATTTCATTGCTGAGTGATATTGCTTTGTAAGTAAATACCACAACTTCTTTATCCATTTTTCACTTTCTGCGATGTTGAACTTATATGGTAAACGAGGTTCTTGTAAACAGAGGCGTCCCAAACTTTGGCGTGGCTGTGTCTTTTTGATTTTAATTTCCCTAAGCTATAGGACCATAAGTGGAAGTGCCCTAGGCTCTGTTGCTTTGTTTTTTAGATGTTTCAGGAAACACCATACACTTCTCCCGAGTGTCTGTTGGCAATTTACATCCCGCCCATCAGCATAACAAGGCTCCCAGTTCTCCATGGCCTGTCCTGCCTTTCTGGATTTTACACTTTTTTCAGATGGCCCTTTTGACCAGGGGGAAGTGAGACTTCATTGTAGTGCAGATTTCCTTTGCAAGCTTGCTTGGTTGGCCAAAAAGGGCGTATGCGTTTTTTCCTGAATATATTCAGGAAAAAACGCATACGCCCTTTTTGGCCAAGTGCATCATTGTGGACGTTCTGCCTCTTTTCCTATGCTTTCAATGCAATTGCAGTCTACCTCCTGAAATCGGTTTCCTGCAATTCTGCCCCGCTTTCAAGTCCTCTTGGCAGGCTTACTTCAGTATATTTTTGGACGATAGCTGTCATTTATAACTCTGCAGGTTTGTGAATTACAGTGCCCCTGAGCTCCTTTCTTCAACTCGCTTTCTTGTGAGCTGGCCGCAACACCGCAGGATGGCTTCAGGCCCTAATCTGGTTCCGGCACGGCACGCTGAGCCTTTGGTTAATTCCGCTTCCTGGTGGGAAATGAGAGTTAAATTTGCCAGTCCAGACACCTCCAGCTAGTCTCTCATTGGTTCTCGCTATTCCTGTTCATCTTCCGCAGAAATTGCAAACTGGGCCAAACAGGAGGTTAAAGGCGCTGACTCTCCAAGTGGGGAGAGTGTTAGTAAAGCGTCTGGAATGTTGCACCCGAGTACCAGGGGAGGAAAACTGAGACATATTTGAACACGTCTCCCGTTCACACGGTTGATCATACTCTGGGTTCCACATGCATGTTTTAGCTGAAGGAAGAATACCTTAAACCTGGAGAGTTGAGGCCCGTGGAATGGGTACCATGCAATATGACTTCAAAGGGTCTTCATTTGCTCACCGAACCTCTCCAATCCTATCGCTGCTGCGTTTATGCCCCTGTACACACGCTAGATTCTCTTTTGGAGACATAGCAATCCATAGGTTTTAAGATACTTACTAGTCAGGTACATTCTTAGGCGTTTAATATGCGGTGTTGAGTCCATTTCGTTGAGCAAGGAGTAGCTCTTGTCTATTCCATATTTGGCTTAAGGAACTTTATCTGTGCTCATTTCAATCTCTGGTTTTATGCAGCACCCCAACTCACCTTTCCCCTTAAGCAAGCATATGTTGGTTTTCTAAATTTGAGACCCTGTTCTGTTCTGTAATTCAGTTCCTGTGTAGCCAAGTTTTCATTCCGTGTATTACTGATATCTCATGATGTTTCTTTTTCTGTGTGATTTATTTCAGTTAGAATCATCATACCTGAATCCACTCATTGTGCTGCTAAGGGCCTGATGACACAGATTTCATTGCTGAGTGATATTGCTTTGTAAGTAAATACCACAACTTCTTTATCCATTTTTCACTTTCTGCGATGTTGAACTTGTACTGTAAATGAGCTTCTTGTAAACAGAGGCGTCCCAAACTTTGGGGTGGCTGTGTCTTTTTGATTTTAATTTCCCTAAGCTATAGGACCATAAGTGGAAGTGCCCTAGGCTCTGTTGCTTTGTTTTTTAGATGTTTCAGGAAACACCATACACTTCTCCCGAGTGTCTGTTGGCAATTTACATCCCACCCATCAGCATAACAAGGCTCCCAGTTCTCCATGGCCTGTCCTGCCTTTCTGGATTTTACACTTTTTTCAGATGGCCCTTTTGACCGGGGGGAAGTGAGACTTCATTGTAGTGCAGATTTCCTTTGCAAGCTTGCTTGGTTGGCCAAAAAGTGCGTATGCGTTTTTTCCTGAATATATTCAGGAAAAAACGCATACGCCCTTTTTGGCCAAGTGCATCATTGTGGACGTTCTGCCTCTTTTCCTATGCTTTCAATGCAATTGCAGTCTACCTCCTGAAATCGGTTTCCTTCAATTCTGCCCCGCTTTCAAGTCCTCTTGGCAGCCTTACTTCAGTATATTTTTGGACGATAGCTGTCATTTATAACTCTGCAGGTTTGTGAATTACAGTGCCCCTGAGCTCCTTTCTTCAACTCGCTTTCTTTTGAGCTGGCCGCAACACCTCAGGATGGCTTCAGGCCCTAATCTGGTTCCGGCACGGCACGCTGAGCCTTTGGTTATTTCCTCTTCCTGGTTGGAAATGAGAGTTAAATTTGCCAGTCCAGACACCTCCAGCTAGTCTCTCATTGGTTCTCGCTATTCCTGTTCATCTTCCGCAGAAAATGCAAACTGGGCCAAACAGGTGGTTAAGGGCGCTGACTCTCCAAGTGGGGAGAGTGTTAGTAAAGCGTCTGGAATGTTGCACCCGAGTACCAGGGGAGGAAAACTGAGACATATTTGAACACGTCTCCCATTCACACGGTTGATCATACTCTGGGTTTCACATGCATGTTTTAGCTGGAGGAAGAATACCTTAAACCTGGGTAGTTGAAACCCGTGGAATGGGTACCATGCAATATGACTTCAAAGGGTCTTCATTTGCTCACCGAACCTCTCCAATCCTATCACTACTGCGTTTATGCCCCTGTACACATGCTTGATTCTCTTTCGGAGACATAGCAATCCATAGGTTTTAAGATACTTACTAGTCAGGTACATTCTTACGCGTTTAATATGCGGTGTTGAGTCCATTTCGTTGAGCAAGGAGTAGCTCTTGTCTATTCCATATTTGGCTTAAGGAACTTTACCTGTGCTCATTTCAATCTCTGGTTTTATGCAGCACCCCAACTCACCTTTCCCCTTAAGCAAGCATAAGTTGGTTTTCTAAATTTGAGACCCTGTTCTGTTCTGTAATTCAGTTCCTGTGTAGCCAAGTTTACATTCCGTGTATTACTGATATCTTATGATGTTTCTTTTTCTGTGTGACTTATTTCAGTTAGAATCATCATACCTGAATCCACTCATTGTGCTGCTAAGGGCCTGATGACATAGATTTCATTGCTGAGTGATATTGCTTTGTAAGTAAATACCACAACTTCTTTATCCATTTTTCACTTTCTGCGATATTGAACTTGTACGGTAAACGAGGGTCTTGTAAACAGAGGCGTCCCAAACTTTGGGGTGGCTGTGTCTTTTTTAATTTAATTTCCCTAAGCTATAGGACCATAAGTGGAAGTGCCCTAGGCTCCGTTGCTTTGTTTTTCAGATGTTTCAGGAAACACCATACACTTCTCCCGAGTGTCTGTTGGCAATTTACATCCCGCCCATCAGCATAACAAGGCTCCCAGTTCTCCATGGCCTGTCCTGCCTTTCTGGATTTTACACTTTTTGCAGATGGCCCTTTTGACCGGGGGGAAGTGAGACTTCATTGTAGTGCAGATTTCCTTTGCAAGCTTGCTTGGTTGGCCAAAAAGGGCGTATGCGTTTTTTCCTGAATATATTCAGGAAAAAACGCATACGCCCTTTTTGGCCAAGTGCATCATTGTGGACGTTCTGCCTCTTTTCCTATGCTTTCAATGCAATTGCAGTCTACCTCCTGAAATCGGTTTCCTGCAATTCTGCCCCGCTTTCAAGTCCTCTTGGCAGCCTTACTTCAGTATATTTTTGGACGATAGCTGTCATTTATAACTCTGCAGGTTTGTGAATTACAGTGCCCCTGAGCTCCTTTCTTCAACTTGCTTTCTTGTGAGCTGGCCGCAACACCGCAGGATGGCTTCAGGCCCTAATCTGGTTCCGGCACGGCACGCTGAGCCTTTGGTTAATTCCTCTTCCTGGTGGGAAATGAGAGTTAAATTTGCCAGTCTAGACACCTCCAGCTAGTCTCTCATTGGTTCTCGCTATTCCTGTTCATCTTCCGCAGAAATTGCAAACTGGGCCAAACAGGAGGTTAAAGGGACTGACTCTCCAAGTCGGGAGAGTGTTAGTAAAGCATCTGGAATGTTGCACCCGAGTACCAGGGTACGAAAACTGAGACATATTTGAACACGTCTCCCGATCACATGGTTGATCATACTCTAGGTTCCGCATGCATGTTTTAGCTGAAGGAAGAATACCTTAAACCTGGTTAGTTGAACCCCGTGGAATGGGTACCATGCAATATGACTTCAAAGGGTCTTCATTTGCTCACCGAACCTCTCCAATCCTATCACTGCTGCGTTTATGCCCCTGTACACACGCTTGATTCTCTTTTGGAGACATAGCAATCCCTAGGTTTTAAGATACTTACTAGTCAGGTACATTCTTAGGCGTTTAATATGGGGTTTTGAGTCCATTTCGTTGAGCAAGGAGTAGCTCTTGTCTATTCCATATTTGGCTTAAGGAACTTTATCTGTGCTCATTTCAATCTCTGGTTTTATGCAGCACCCCAACTCACCTTTCCCCTTAAGCAAGCATAAGTTGGTTTTCTAAATTTGAGACCCTGTTGTGTTTTGGAATTCAGTTCCTGAGTAGCCAAGTTTACATTCCGTGTATTAGTGATATCTTATGATGTTTCTTTTTCTGTGTGACTTATTTCAGTTAGAATCATCATACCTGAATCCACTCATTATGCTGCTACGGGCCTGATGACATAGATTTCATTGCTGAGTGATACTGCATTGTACGTAAGTACCACAATTTCTTTATCCATTTTTCACTTTCTGTGATATTGAACTTGTACGGTAAATGACGTTCTTGTAAACAGAGGCGTCCCAAACTTTGGGGTGGCTGTGTCTTTTTGATTTTAATTTCCCTAAGCTATAGGGCCATAAGTGGAAGTGCCCTAGGCTCTGTTGCTTTGTTTTTCAGATGTTTCAGGAAACACCATACACTTCTCCCGAGTGTCTGTTGGCAATTTACATCCCGCCCATCAGCATAACAAGGCTCCCAGTTCTCCATGGCCTGTCCTGCCTTTCTGGATTTTACACTTTTTTCAGATGGCCCTTTTGACCGGGGGGAAGTGAGACTTCATTGTAGTGCAGATTTCCTTTGCAAGCTTGCTTGGTTGGCCAAAAAGGGCGTATGCGTTTTTTCCTGAATATATTCAGGAAAAAACGCATACGCCCTTTTTGGCCAAGTGCATCATTGTGGACGTTCTGCCTCTTTTCCTATGCTTTCAATGCAATTGCAGTCTACCTCCTGAAATCGGTTTCCTGCAATTCTGCCCCGCTTTCAAGTCCTCTTGGCAGCCTTACTTCAGTATATTTTTGGACGATAGCTGTCATTTATAACTCTGCAGGTTTGTGAATTACAGTGCCCCTGAGCTCCTTTCTTCAACTTGCTTTCTTGTGAGCTGGCCGCAACAGCGCAGGATGGCTTCAGGCCCTAATCTGGTTCCGGCACGGCACGCTGAGCCTTTGGTTAATTCCTCTTCCTGGTGGGAAATGAGAGTTAAATTTGCCAGTCTAGACACCTCCAGCTAGTCTCTCATTGGTTCTCGCTATTCCTGTTCATCTTCCGCAGAAATTGCAAACTGGGCCAAACAGGAGGTTAAAGGGACTGACTCTCCAAGTCGGGAGAGTGTTAGTAAAGCATCTGGAATGTTGCACCCGAGTACCAGGGTACGAAAACTGAGACATATTTGAACACGTCTCCCGATCACATGGTTGATCATACTCTAGGTTCCGCATGCATGTTTTAGCTGAAGGAAGAATACCTTAAACCTGGTTAGTTGAACCCCGTGGAATGGGTACCATGCAATATGACTTCAAAGGGTCTTCATTTGCTCACCGAACCTCTCCAATCCTATCACTGCTGCGTTTATGCCCCTGTACACACGCTTGATTCTCTTTTGGAGACATAGCAATCCCTAGGTTTTAAGATACTTACTAGTCAGGTACATTCTTAGGCGTTTAATATGGGGTTTTGAGTCCATTTCGTTGAGCAAGGAGTAGCTCTTGTCTATTCCATATTTGGCTTAAGGAACTTTATCTGTGCTCATTTCAATCTCTGGTTTTATGCAGCACCCCAACTCACCTTTCCCCTTAAGCAAGCATAAGTTGGTTTTCTAAATTTGAGACCCTGTTGTGTTTTGGAATTCAGTTCCTGAGTAGCCAAGTTTACATTCCGTGTATTAGTGATATCTTATGATGTTTCTTTTTCTGTGTGACTTATTTCAGTTAGAATCATCATACCTGAATCCACTCATTATGCTGCTATGGGCCTGATGACATAGATTTCATTGCTGAGTGATACTGCATTGTACGTAAGTACCACAAGTTCTTTATCCATTTTTCACTTTCTGTGATATTGAACTTGTACGGTAAACGACGTTCTTGTAAACAGAGGCGTCCCAAACTTTGGGGTGGCTGTGTCTTTTTGATTTTAATTTCCCTAAGCTATAGGGCCATAAGTGGAAGTGCCCTAGGCTCTGTTGCTTTGTTTTTCAGATGTTTCAGGAAACACCATACACTTCTCCCGAGTGTCTGTTGGCAATTTACATCCCGCCCATCAGCATAACAAGGCTCCCAGTTCTCCATGGCCTGTCCTGCCTTTCTGGATTTTACACTTTTTTCAGATGGCCCTTTTGACCGGGGGGAAGTGAGACTTCATTGTAGTGCAGATTTCCTTTGCAAGCTTGCTTGGTTGGCCAAAAAGGGCGTATGCGTTTTTTCCTGAATATATTCAGGAAAAAACACATACGCCCTTTTTGGCCAAGTGCATCATTGTGGACGTTCTGCCTCTTTTCCTATGCTTTCAATGCAATTCCAGTCTACCTCCTGAAATCGGTTTCCTGCAATTCTGCCCCGCTTTCAAGTCCTCTTGGCAGCCTTACTTCAGTATATTTTTGGAAATAGCTGTCATTTATAACTCTGCAGGTTTGTGAATTACAGTGCCCCTGAGCTCCTTTCTTCAACTCGCTTTCTTGTGACCTGGCCGCAACACCGCAGGATGGCTTCAGGCCCTAATCTGGTTCCGGCATGGCACGCTGAGCCTTTGGTTAATTCCACTTCCTGGTGGGAAATGAGAGTTAAATTTGCCCGTCCAGACACCTCCAGCTAGTCTCTCATTGGTTCTCGCTATTCCTGTTCATCTTCCGCAGAAATTGCAAACTGGGCCAAACAGGAGGTTAAAGGCGCTGACTCTCCAAGTGGGGAGAGTGTTAATAAAGCGTCTGGAATGTTGCACCCGAGTACCAGGGTACGAAAACTGAGACATATTTGAACACGTCTCCCGATCACATGGTTGATCATACTCTGGGTTCCACATGCATGTTTTAGCTGAAGGAAGAATACCTTAGACCTGGAGAGTTGAGACCCGTGGAATGGGTACCATGCAATATGACTTCAAAGGGTCTTCATTTGCTCACCGAACCTCTCCAATCCTATCACTGCTGCGTTTATGCCCCTGTACACACGCTTGATTCTCTTTCGGAGACATAGCAATCCCTAGGTTTTAAGATACTTACTAGTCAGGTACATTCTTAGGCGTTTAATATGCGGTGTTGAGTCCATTTCGTTGAGCAAGGAGTAGCTCTTGTCTATTCCATATTTGGCTTAAGGAACTTTATCCGTGCTCATTTCAATCTCTGGTTTTATGCAGTACCCCAACTCACCTTTCCCCTTAAGCAAGCATAAGTTGGTTTTCTAAATTTGAGACCCTGTTCTGTTCTGTAATTCAGTTCCTGTGTAGCCAAGTTTACATTCAGTGTATTACTGATATCTTATGATGTTTGTTTTTCTGTGTGACTTATTTCAGTTAGAATCATCGTACCTGAATCCACTCATTGTGCTGCTAGGGGCCTGATGACATAGATTTCATTGCTGAGTGATATTGCTTTGTAAGTAAATACCACAACTTCTTTATCCATTTTTCACTTTCTGCGATGTTGAACTTGTACTGTAAACGAGGTTCTTGTAAACAGAGGCGTCCCAAACTTTGGGGTGGCTTTGTCTTTTTGATTTTAATTTCCCTAAGCTATAGGACCATAAGTGGAAGTGCCCTAGGCTCTGTTGCTTTGTTTTTTAGATGTTTCAGGAAACACCATATACTTCTCCGGAGTGTCTGTTGGCAATTTACATCCCGCCCATCAGCATAACAAGGCTCCCAGTTCTCCATGGCCTGTCCTGCCTTTCTGGATTTTACACTTTTTTCAGATGGCCCTTTTGACCGGGGGGAAGTGAGACTTCATTGTAGTGCAGATTTCCTTTGCAAGTTTGCTTGGTTGGCCAAAAAGGGCGTATGCGTTTTTTCCTGAATATATTCAGGAAAAAACGCATACGCCCTTTTTGGCCAAGTGCATCATTGTGGACGTTCTGCCTCTTTTCCTATGCTTTCAATGCAATTCCAGTCTACCTCCTGAAATCGGTTTCCTGCAATTCTGCCCCGCTTTCAAGTCCTCTTGGCAGCCTTACTTCAGTATATTTTTGGACGATAGCTGTCATTTATAACTCTGCAGGTTTGTGAATTACAGTGCCCCTGAGCTCCTTTCTTCAACTCGCTTTCTTGTGAGCTGACCGCAACACCGTAGGATGGCTTCAGGCCCTTATCTGGTTCCGGCACGGCATGCTGAGCCTTTGGTTAATTCCTCTTCCTGGTGGGAAATGAGAGTTAAATTTGCCCGTCCAGACACCTCCAGCTAGTCTCTCATTGGTTCTCCCTATTCCTGTTTATCTTCCGCAGAAATTGCAAACTGGGCCAAACAGGAGGTTAAAGGGACTGACTCTCCAAGTCGGGAGAGTGTTAGTAAAGCGTCTGGAATGTTGCACCCGAGTACCAGGGTACGGAAACTGAGACATATTTGAACACGTCTCCCGATCACATGGTTGATCATACTCTAGGTTCCACATGCATGTTTTAGCTGAAGGAAGAATACATTAAACCTGGGTAGTTGAAACCCGTGGAATGGGTACCATGCAATATGACTTCACAGGGTCTTCATTTGCTCACCGAACCTCTCCAATCCTATCACTGCTGCGTTTATGTCCCTGTACACATGCTTGATTCTCTTTCAGAGACATAGCAATCCATAGGTTTTAAGATACTTACTAGTCAGGTACATTCTTAGGCGTTTAATATGCGGTGTTGAGTCCATTTCGTTGAGCAAGGAGTAGCTCTTGTCTATTCCATATTTGGCTTAAGGAACTTTATCTGTGCTCATTTCAATCTCTGGTTTTATGCAGCACCCCAACTCACCTTTACCCTTAAGCAAGCAGAAGTTGGTTTTCTAAATTTGAGACCCTGTTCTGTTCTGTAATTCAGTTCCTGTGTAGCCAAGTTTACATTCCGTGTATTACTGATATCTTATGATGTTTCTTTTTCTGTGTGACTTATTTCAGTTAGAATCATCATACCTGAATCCACTCATTGTGCTGCTAAGGGCCTGATGACATAGATTTCATTGCTGAGTGATATTGCTTTGTAAGTAAATACCACAACTTCTTTATCCATTTTTCACTTTCTACGATGTTGAACTTTTACTGTAAACGAGGTTCTTGTAAACAGAGGCGTACCAAACTTTGGGGTGGCTGTGTCTTTTTGATTTTAATTTCCCTAAGCTATAGGACCATAAGTGGAAGTGCCCTAGGCTCTGTTGCTTTGTTTTTTAGATGTTTCAGGAAACACCATACACTTCTCCCGAGTGTCTGTTGGCAATTTACATCCCGCCCATCAGCATAACAAGGCTCCCAGTTCTCCATGGCCTGTCCTGCCTTTCTGGATTTTACACTTTTTTCAGATGGCCCTTTTGACCGGGGGGAAGTGAGACTTCATTGTAGTGCAGATTTCCTTTGCAAGCTTGCTTGGTTGGCCAAAAAGGGCGTATGCGTTTTTTCCTGAATATATTCAGGAAAAAACGCATACGCCCTTTTTGGCCAAGTGCATCATTGTGGACGTTCTGCCTCTTTTCCTATGCTTTCAATGCAATTGCAGTCTACCTCCTGAAATCGGTTTCCTGCAATTCTGCCCCGCTTTCAAGTCCTCTTGGCAGCGTTACTTCAGTATATTTTTGGACGATAGCTGTCATTTATAACTCTGCAGGTTTGTGAATTACAGTGCCCCTGAGCTCCTTTCTTCAACTCGTTTTCTTGTGACCTGGCCGCAACACCGCAGGATGGCTTCAGGCCCTAATCTGGTTCCGGCACAGCACGCTGAGCCTTTGGTTATTTCCTCTTCCTGGTGGGAAATGAGAGTTAAATTTGCCCGTCCAGACACCTCCAGCTAGTCTCTCATTGGTTCTCCCTATTCCTGTTCATCTTCCGCAGAAATTGCAAACTGGGCCAAACAGGTGGTTAAAGGCGCTGACTCTCCAAGTGGGGAGAGTGTTAGTAAAGCGTCTGGAATGTTGCACCCGAGTACCAGGGGAGGAAAACTGAGACATATTTGAACACATCTCCCGTTCACACTGTTGATCATACTCTGGGTTTCACATGCATGTTTTAGCTGAAGGAAGAATACCTTAAACCTGGGTAGTTGAGACCCGTGGAATGGGTACCATGCAATATGACTTCAAAGGGTCTTCATTTGCTCACCGAACCTCTCCAATCCTATCACTACTGCGTTTATGCCCCTGTACACATGCTTGATTCTCTTTCAGAGACATAGCAATCCATAGGTTTTAAGACACTTACTAGTCAAGTACATTCTTACGCGTTTAATATGCGGTGTTGAGTCCATTTCGTTGAGCAAGGAGTAGCTCTTGTCTATTCCATATTTGGCTTAAGGAACTTTATCTGTGCTCATTTCAATCTCTGGTTTTATGCAGCACCCCAACTCACCTTTCCCCTTAAGCAAGCATAAGTTGGTTTTCTAAATTTCAGACCCTGTTCTGTTCTGTAATTCAGTTCCTGTGTAGCCAAGTTTACATTCCGTGTATTACTGATATCTTATGATGTTTGTTTTTCTGTGTGACTTATTTCAGTTAGAATCATCATACCTGAATCCACTCATTGGGCTGCTAAGGGCCTGATGACATAGATTTCATTGCTGAGTGATATTGCTTTGTAAGTAAATACCACAACTTCTTTATCCATTTTTCACTTTCTGCGATATTGAACTTGTACTGTAAACGAGGTTCTTGTAAACAGAGGCATCCCAAACTTTGGGGTGGCTGTGTCTTTTTGATTTTAATTTCCCTAAGCTATAGGACCATAAGTGGAAGTGCCCTAGGCTCTGTTGCTTTGTTTTTTAGATGTTTCAGGAAACACCATACACTTCTCCCGAGTGTCTGTTGGCAATTTACATCCCGCCCATCAGCATAACAAGGCTCCCAGTTCTCCATGGCCTGTCCTGCCTTTCTGGATTTTACACTTTTTTCAGATGGCCCTTTTGACCAGGGGGAAGTGAGACTTCATTGTAGTGCAGATATCCTTTGCAAGCTTGCTTGGTTGGCCAAAAAGGGCGTATGCGTTTTTTCCTGAATATATTCAGGAAAAAACGCATACGCCCTTTTTGGCCAAGTGCATCATTGTGGACGTTCTGCCTCTTTTCCTATGCTTTCAATGCAATTGCAGTCTACCTCCTGAAATCGGTTTCCTGCAATTCTGCCCCGCTTTCAAGTCCTCTTGGCAGCCTTACTTCAGTATATTTTTGGACGATAGCTGTCATTTATAACTCTGCAGTTTTGTGAATTACAGTGCCCCTGAGCTCCTTTTTTAACTCGCTTTCTTGTGAGCTGGCCCCAACACCGCAGGATGGCTTCAGGCCCTAATCTGTTTCCAGCACGGCACGCTGAGCCTTTGGTTATTTCCTCTTCCTGGTGGGAAATGAGAGTTAAATTTGCCCGTCCAGACACCTCCAGCTAGTCTCTCATTGGTTCTCCCTATTCCTGTTCATCTTCCGCAGAAATTGCAAACTGGGCCAAACAGGAGGTTAAAGGCGCTGACTCTCCAAGTGGGGAGAGTGTTAGTAAAGCGTCTGGAATGTTGCACCCGAGTACCAGGGGAGGAAAACTGAGACATATCTGAACACGTCTCCTGATCACATGGTTGATCATACTCTAGGTTCCACATGCCTGTTTCAGCTGAAGGGAGAATACCTTAAACCTGGGTAGTTGAAACCCGTGGAATGGATACCATGCAATAAGACTTCAAAGGATCTTCATTTGCTCACCGAACCTCTCTAATCCTATCACTGCTGCGTTTATGCCCCTGTACACACGCTTGATTCTCTTTTGGAGACATAGCAATCCATAGGTTTTAAGATACTTACTAGTCAGGTACATTCTTAGGCGTTTAATATGGGGTGTTGAGTCTATTTCGTTGAGCAAGGAGTAGCTCTTGTCTATTCCATATTAGGCTTAAGGAACTTTATCTGTGCTCATTTCAATCTCTGGTTTTATGCAGCAGCCCAACTCACCTTTCCCTTAAGCAAGCATAAGTTGGTTTTCTAAATTTGAGACCCTGTTCTGTTCTGTAATTCAGTTCCTGTGTAGCCAAGTTTACATTCCGTGTATTACTGATATCTTATGATATTTCTTTTTCTGTGTGACTTATTTCAGTTAAAATCATCATACCTGAATCCACTCATTGTGCTGCTAAGGGCCTGATGACATAGATTTCATTGCTGAGTGATATTGCTTTGTAAGTAAATACCACAACTTCTTTATCCTTTTTTCATTTTCTACGATGTTGGACTTGTACGGTAAACGAGGTTCTTGTAAACAGAGGCGTCCCAAACTTTGGGGTGGCTGTGTCTTTTTGATTTTAATTTCCCTAAGCTATAGGACCATAAGTGGAAGTGCCCTAGGCTCTGTTGCTTTGTTTTTTAGATGTTTCAGGAAACACCATACACTTCTCCCGAGTGTCTGTTGGCAATTTGCATCCCGCCCATCAGCATAACAAGGCTCCCAGTTCTCCATGGCCTGTCCTGCCTTTCTGGATTTTACACTTTTTTCAGATGGCCCTTTTGACCGGGGGGAAGTGAGACTTCATTGTAGTGCAGATTTCCTTTGCAAGCTTGCTTGGTTGGCCAAAAAGGGCGTATGCGTTTTTTCCTGAATATATTCAGGAAAAAACGCATACGCCCTTTTTGGCCAAGTGCATCATTGTGGACGTTCTGCCTCTTTTCCTATGCTTTCAATGCAATTCGAGTCTACCTCCTGAAATCGGTTTCCTGCAATTCTGCCCCGCTTTCAAGTCCTCTTGGCAGCCTTACTTCAGTATATTTTTGGACGATAGCTGTCATTTATAACTCTGCAGGTTTGTGAATTACAGTGCCCCTGAGCTCCTTTCTTCAACTCGCTTTCTTTTGAGCTGGCCGCAACACTGCAGGATGGCTTCAGGCCCTAATCTGGTTCCGGCACGGCACGCTGAGCCTTTGGTTAATTCCGCTTCCTGGTGGGAAATGAGAGTTAAATTTGCCCGTCCAGACACCTCCAGCTAGTCTCTCATTTGTTCTCGCTATTCCTGTTCATCTTCCGCAGAAATTGCAAACTGGGCCAAACAGGAGGTTAAAGGGACTGACTCTCCAAGTCGGGAGAGTGTTAGTAAAGCGTCTGGAATGTTGCACCCGAGTACCAGGGTACGAAAACTGAGACATATTTGAACACGTCTCCTGATCACATGGTTGATCATACTCTAGGTTCCACATGCATGTTTTAGCTGAAGGAATAATACCTTAAACCTGGGTACTTGAAACCCGTGGAATGGGTACCATGCAATATGACTTCATAGGGTCTTCATTTGCTCACCGAACCTCTCCAATCCTATCACTGCTGCGTTTATGCCCCTGTACACATGCTTGATTCTCTTTTGGAGACATAGCAATCCAAAGGTTTTAAGATACTTACTAGTCAGGTACATTCTTAGCCGTTTAATATGCGGTGTTGAGTCCATTTCGTTGAACAAGGAGTAGCTCTTGTCTATTCCATATTTGGCTTAAGGAACTTTATCTGTGCTCATTTCAATCTCTGGATTTATGCAGCACCCCAACTCACCTTTCCCCTTAAGCAAGCATAAGTTGGTTTTCTAAATTTGAGACCCTGTTCTGTTCTGTAATTCAGTTCCTGTGTAGCCAAGTTTACATTCCGTGTATTACTGATATCTTATGATGTTTCTTTTTCTGTGTGACTTATTTCAGTTAGAATCATCATACCTGAATCCACTCATTGTGCTGCTAAGGGCCTGATGACATAGATTTCATTGCTGAGTGATATTGCTTTGTAAGTAAATACCACAACTTCTTTATCCATTTTTCACTTTCTGCGATATTGAACTTGTACGGTAAACGAGGGTCTTGTAAACAGAGGCGTCCCAAACTTTGGGGTGGCTGTGTCTTTTTGATTTTAATTTCCCTAAGCTATAGGACCATAAGTGGAAGTGCCCTAGTCTCTGTTGCTTTGTTTTTTAGATGTTTCAGGAAACACCATACACTTCTCCCGAGTGTCTGTTGGCAATTTACATCCCGCCCATCAGCATAACAAGGCTCCCAGTTCTCCATGGCCTGTCCTGCCTTTCTGGATTTTACACTTTTTTCAGATGGCCCTTTTGACCGGGGGGAAGTGAGACTTCATTGTAGTGCAGATTTCCTTTGCAAGCTTGCTTGGTTGGCCAAAAAGGGCGTATGCGTTTTTTCCTGAATATATTCAGGAAAAAACGCATACGCCCTTTTTGGCCAAGTGCATCATTGTGGACGTTCTGCCTCTTTTCCTATGCTTTCAATGCAATTGCAGTCTACCTCCTGAAATCGGTTTCCTGCAATTGTGCCCCGCTTTCAAGTCCTCTTGGCAGCCTTACTTCAGTATATTTTTGGACGATAGCTGTCATTTATAACTCTGCAGGTTTGTGAATTACAGTGCCCCTGAGCTCCTTTCTTCAACTCGCTTTCTTGTGAGCTGGCCGCAACAGCGCAGGATGGCTTCAGGCCCTAAGCTGGTTCCGGCACGGCACGCTGAGCCTTTGGTTATTTCCTCTTCCTGGTGAGAAATGAGAGTTAAATTTGCCAGTCTAGACACCTCCAGCTAGTCTCTCATTGGTTCTCCCTATTCCTGTTCATCTTCCGCAGAAATTGCAAACTGGGCCAAACAGGAGGTTAAAGGCGCTGACTCTCCAAGTGGGGAGAGTGTTCGTAAAGCGTCTGGAATGTTGTACCCGAGTACCAGGGGAGGAAAACTGAGACATATCTGAACACGTCTCCCGATCACATGGTTGATCATATTCTAGGTTCCACATGCCTGTTTCAGCTGAAGGAAGAATACCTTAAACCTGGGTAATTGAAACCCGTGGAATGGATACCATGCAATAAGACTTCAAAGGATCTTCATTTGCTCACCGAACCTCTCTAATCCTATCACTGCTGCGTTTATGCCCCTGTACACACGCTTGATTCTCTTTTGGAGACATAGCAATCCATAGCTTTTAAGATACTTACTAGTCAGGTACATTCTTAGGCGTTTAATATGGGGTATTGAGTCCATTTCGTTGAGCAAGGAGTAGCTCTTGTCTATTCCATATTTGGCTTAAGGAACTTTATCTGTGCTCATTTCAATCTCTGGTTTTATGCAGCAGCCCAACTCACCTTTCCCTTAAGCAAGCATAAGTTGGTTTTCTAAATTTGAGACCCTGTTCTGTTCTGTAATTCAGTTCCTGTGTAGCCAAGTTTACATTCCGTGTATTACTGATATCTTATGATATTTCTTTTTCTGTGTGACTTATTTCAGTTAGAATCATCATACCTGAATCCACTCATTGTGCTGCTAAGGGCCTGATGACATAGATTTCATTGCTGAGTGATATTGCTTTGTAAGTAAATACCACAACTTCTTTATCCATTTTTCACTTTCTGCGATGTTGAACTTATACGGTAAACGAGGTTCTTGTAAACAGAGGCGTCCCAAACTTTGGGGTGGCTGTGTCTTTTTGATTTTAATTTCCCTAAGCTATAGGACCATAAGTGGAAGTGCCCTAGGCTCTGTTGCTTTGTTTTTTAGATGTTTCAGGAAACACCATACACTTCTCCCGAGTGTCTGTTGGCAATTTACATCCCGCCCATCAGCATAACAAGGCTCCCAGTTCTGCATGGCCTGTCCTGCCTTGCTGGATTTTACACTTTTTTCAGATGGCCCTTTTGACCGGGGGGAAGTGAGACTTCATTGTAGTGCAGATTTCCTTTGCAAGCTTGCTTGGTTGGCCAAAAAGGGCGTATGCGTTTTTTCCTGAATATATTCAGGAAAAAACGCATACGCCCTTTTTGGACAAGTGCATCATTGTGGACGTTCTGCCTCTTTTCCTATGCTTTCAATGCAATTGCAGTCTACCTCCTGAAATCGGTTTCCTGCAATTCTGCCCCGCTTTCAAGTCCTCTTGGCAGCCTTACTTCAGTATATTTTTGGACGATAGCTGTCATTTATAACTCTGCAGGTTTGTGAATTACAGTGCCCCTGAGCTCCTTTCTTCAACTCGCTTTCTTTTGAGCTGGCCGCAACACCGCAGGATGGCTTCAGGCCCTAATCTGGTTCCGGCACGGCACGCTGAGCTTTTGGTTAATTCCGCTTCCTGGTGGGAAATGAGAGTTAAATTTGCCCGTCCAGACACCTCCAGCTAGTCTCTCATTTGTTCTCGCTATTCCTGTTCATCTTCCGCAGAAATTGCAAACTGGGCCAAACAGGAGGTTAAAGGCGCTGACTCTCCAAGTGGGGAGAGTGTTAGTAAAGCGTCTGGAATGTTGCACCCGAGTACCAGGGGAGGAAAACTGAGACATATTTGAACACGTCTCCCGTTCACACGGTTGATCATACTCTGGGTTCCACATGCATGTTTTAGCTGAAGGAAGAATACCTTAAACCTGGAGAGTTGAGGCCCGTGGAATGGGTACCATGCAATATGACTTCAAAGGGTCTTCATTTGCTCACCGAACCTCTCCAATCCTATCGCTGCTGCGTTTATGCCCCTGTACACACGCTTGATTCTCTTTTGGAGACATAGCAATCCATAGGTTTTAAGATACTTACTAGTCAGGTACATTCTTAGGCGTTTAATATGCGGTGTTGAGTCCATTTCGTTGAGCAAGGAGTAGCTCTTGTCTATTCCATATTTGGCTTACGGAACTTTATCTGTGCTCATTTCAATCTCTGGTTTTATGCAGCACCCCAACTCACCTTTCCCCTTAAGCAAGCATATGTTGGTTTTCTAAATTTGAGACCCTGTTCTGTTCTGTAATTCAGTTCCTGTGTAGCCAAGTTTTCATTCCGTGTATTACTGATATCTCATGATGTTTCTTTTTCTGTGTGATTTATTTCAGTTAGAATCATCATACCTGAATCCACTCATTGTGCTTCTAAGGGCCTGATGACATAGATTTCATTGCTGAGTGATATTGCTTTGTAAGTAAATACCACAACTTCTTTATCCATTTTTCACTTTCTGCGATGTTGAACTTGTACTGTAAATGAGCTTCTTGTAAACAGAAGCGTCCCAAACTTTGGGGTGGCTGTGTCTTTTTGATTTTAATTTCCCTAAGCTATAGGACCATAAGTGGAAGTGCCCTAGGCTCTGTTGCTTTGTTTTTTAGATGTTTCAGGAAACACCATACACTTCTCCCGAGTGTCTGTTGGCAATTTACATCCCGCCCATCAGCATAACAAGGCTCCCAGTTCTCCATGGCCTGTCCTGCCTTTCTGGATTTTACACTTTTTTCAGATGGCCCTTTTGACCGGGGGGAAGTGAGACTTCATTGTAGTGCAGATTTCCTTTGCAAGCTTGCTTGGTTGGCCAAAAAGGGCGTATGCGTTTTTTCCTGAATATATTCAGGAAAAAACACATACGCCCTTTTTGGCCAAGTGCATCATTGTGGACGTTCTGCCTCTTTTCCTATGCTTTCAATGCAATTGCAGTCTACCTCCTGAAATCGGTTTCCTGCAATTCTGCCCCGCTTTCAAGTCCTCTTGGCAGCCTTACTTCAGTATATTTTTGGACGATAGCTGTCATTTATAACTCTGCAGGTTTGTGAATTACCGTGCCCCTGAGCTCCTTTCTTCAACTCGTTTTCTTTTGAGCTGGCCGCAACACCGCAGGATGGCTTCAGGCCCTAATCTGGTTCCGGCACGGCACGCTGAGCCTTTGGTTATTTCCTCTTCCTGGTGGGAAATGAGAGTTAAATTTGCCCGTCCAGACACCTCCAGCTAGTCTCTCATTGGTTCTCCCTATTCCTGTTCATCTTCCGCAGAAATTGCAAACTGGGCCAAACAGGTGGTTAAAGGCGCTGACTCTCCAAGTGGGGAGAGTGTTAGTAAAGCGTCTGGAATGTTGCACCCGAGTACCAGGGGAGGAAAACTGAGACATATTTGAACACGTCTCCCGTTCACACTGTTGATCATACTCTGGGTTTCACATGCATGTTTTAGCTGAAGGAAGAAGACCTTAAACCTTGGTAGTTGAGACCCGTGGAATGGGTACCATGCAATATGACTTCAAAGGGTCTTCATTTGCTCACCGAACCTCTCCAATCCTATCACTACTGCGTTTACGCCCCTGTACACATGCTTGATTCTCTTTCGGAGACATAGCAATCCATAGGTTTTAAGATACTTACTAGTCAGGTACATTCTTACGCGTTTAATACGCGGTGTTGAGTCCATTTCGTTGAGCAAGGAGTAGCTCTTGTCTATTCCATATTTGGCTTAAGGAACTTTACCTGTGCTCATTTCAATCTCTGGTTTTATGCAGCACCCCAACTCACCTTTCCCCTTAAGCAAGCATAAGTTGGTTTTCTAAATTTCAGACCCTGTTCTGTTCTGTAATTCAGTTCCTGTGTAGCCAAGTTTACATTCCGTGTATTACTGATATCTTATGATGTTTCTTTTTCTGTGTGACTTATTTCAGTTAGAATCATCATACCTGAATCCACTCATTGTGCTGCTAAGGGCCTGATGACATAGATTTCATTGCTGAGTGATATTGCTTTGTAAGTAAATACCACAACTTCTTTATCCATTTTTCACTTTCTGCGATGTTGAACTTATACGGTAAACGAGGTTCTTGTAAACAGAGGCGTCCCAAACTTTGGGGTGGCTGTGTCTTTTTGATTTTAATTTCCCTAAGCTATAGGACCATAAGTGGAAGTGCCCTAGGCTCTGTTGCTTTGTTTTTTAGATGTTTCAGGAAACACCATACACTTCTCCCGAGTGTCTGTTGGCAATTTACATCCCGCCCATCAGCATAACAAGGCTCCCAGTTCTGCATGGCCTGTCCTGCCTTGCTGGATTTTACACTTTTTTCAGATGGCCCTTTTGACCGGGGGGAAGTGAGACTTCATTGTAGTGCAGATTTCCTTTGCAAGCTTGCTTGGTTGGCCAAAAAGGGCGTATGCGTTTTTTCCTGAATATATTCAGGAAAAAACGCATACGCCCTTTTTGGACAAGTGCATCATTGTGGACGTTCTGCCTCTTTTCCTATGCTTTCAATGCAATTGCAGTCTACCTCCTGAAATCGGTTTCCTGCAATTCTGCCCCGCTTTCAAGTCCTCTTGGCAGCCTTACTTCAGTATATTTTTGGACGATAGCTGTCATTTATAACTCTGCAGGTTTGTGAATTACAGTGCCCCTGAGCTCCTTTCTTCAACTCGCTTTCTTTTGAGCTGGCCGCAACACCGCAGGATGGCTTCAGGCCCTAATCTGGTTCCGGCACGGCACGCTGAGCTTTTGGTTAATTCCGCTTCCTGGTGGGAAATGAGAGTTAAATTTGCCCGTCCAGACACCTCCAGCTAGTCTCTCATTTGTTCTCGCTATTCCTGTTCATCTTCCGCAGAAATTGCAAACTGGGCCAAACAGGAGGTTAAAGGCGCTGACTCTCCAAGTGGGGAGAGTGTTAGTAAAGCGTCTGGAATGTTACACCCGAGTACCAGGGGAGGAAAACTGAGACATATTTGAACACGTCTCCCGTTCACACGGTTGATCATACTCTGGGTTCCACATGCATGTTTTAGCTGAAGGAAGAATACCTTAAACCTGGAGAGTTGAGGCCCGTGGAATGGGTACCATGCAATATGACTTCAAAGGGTCTTCATTTGCTCACCGAACCTCTCCAATCCTATCGCTGCTGCGTTTATGCCCCTGTACACACGCTTGATTCTCTTTTGGAGACATAGCAATCCATAGGTTTTAAGATACTTACTAGTCAGGTACATTCTTAGGCGTTTAATATGCGGTGTTGAGTCCATTTCGTTGAGCAAGGAGTAGCTCTTGTCTATTCCATATTTGGCTTACGGAACTTTATCTGTGCTCATTTCAATCTCTGGTTTTATGCAGCACCCCAACTCACCTTTCCCCTTAAGCAAGCATATGTTGGTTTTCTAAATTTGAGACCCTGTTCTGTTCTGTAATTCAGTTCCTGTGTAGCCAAGTTTTCATTCCGTGTATTACTGATATCTCATGATGTTTCTTTTTCTGTGTGATTTATTTCAGTTAGAATCATCATACCTGAATCCACTCATTGTGCTTCTAAGGGCCTGATGACATAGATTTCATTGCTGAGTGATATTGCTTTGTAAGTAAATACCACAACTTCTTTATCCATTTTTCACTTTCTGCGATGTTGAACTTGTACTGTAAATGAGCTTCTTGTAAACAGAGGCGTCCCAAACTTTGGGGTGGCTGTGTCTTTTTGATTTTAATTTCCCTAAGCTATAGGACCATAAGTGGAAGTGCCCTAGGCTCTGTTGCTTTGTTTTTTAGATGTTTCAGGAAACACCATACACTTCTCCCGAGTGTCTGTTGGCAATTTACATCCCGCCCATCAGCATAACAAGGCTCCCAGTTCTCCATGGCCTGTCCTGCCTTTCTGGATTTTACACTTTTTTCAGATGGCCCTTTTGACCGGGGGGAAGTGAGACTTCATTGTAGTGCAGATTTCCTTTGCAAGCTTGCTTGCTTGGCCAAAAAGGGCGTATGCGTTTTTTCCTGAATATATTCAGGAAAAAACACATACGCCCTTTTTGGCCAAGTGCATCATTGTGGACGTTCTGCCTCTTTTCCTATGCTTTCAATGCAATTGCAGTCTACCTCCTGAAATCGGTTTCCTGCAATTCTGCCCCGCTTTCAAGTCCTCTTGGCAGCCTTACTTCAGTATATTTTTGGACGATAGCTGTCATTTATAACTCTGCAGGTTTGTGAATTACCGTGCCCCTGAGCTCCTTTCTTCAACTCGTTTTCTTTTGAGCTGGCCGCAACACCGCAGGATGGCTTCAGGCCCTAATCTGGTTCCGGCACGGCACGCTGAGCCTTTGGTTATTTCCTCTTCCTGGTGGGAAATGAGAGTTAAATTTGCCCGTCCAGACACCTCCAGCTAGTCTCTCATTGGTTCTCCCTATTCCTGTTCATCTTCCGCAGAAATTGCAAACTGGGCCAAACAGGTGGTTAAAGGCGCTGACTCTCCAAGTGGGGAGAGTGTTAGTAAAGCGTCTGGAATGTTGCACCCGAGTACCAGGGGAGGAAAACTGAGACATATTTGAACACGTCTCCCGTTCACACTGTTGATCATACTCTGGGTTTCACATGCATGTTTTAGCTGAAGGAAGAAGACCTTAAACCTTGGTAGTTGAGACCCGTGGAATGGGTACCATGCAATATGACTTCAAAGGGTCTTCATTTGCTCACCGAACCTCTCCAATCCTATCACTACTGCGTTTACGCCCCTGTACACATGCTTGATTCTCTTTCGGAGACATAGCAATCCATAGGTTTTAAGATACTTACTAGTCAGGTACATTCTTACGCGTTTAATACGCGGTGTTGAGTCCATTTCGTTGAGCAAGGAGTAGCTCTTGTCTATTCCATATTTGGCTTAAGGAACTTTACCTGTGCTCATTTCAATCTCTGGTTTTATGCAGCACCCCAACTCACCTTTCCCCTTAAGCAAGCATAAGTTGGTTTTCTAAATTTCAGACCCTGTTCTGTTCTGTAATTCAGTTCCTGTGTAGCCAAGTTTACATTCCGTGTATTACTGATATCTTATGATGTTTCTTTTTCTGTGTGACTTATTTCAGTTAGAATCATCATACCTGAATCCACTCATTGTGCTGCTAAGGGCCTGATGACATAGATTTCATTGCTGAGTGATATTGCTTTGTAAGTAAATACCACAACTTCTTTATCCATTTTTCACTTTCTGCGATATTGAACTTGTACGGTAAACGAGGGTCTTGTAAACAGAGGCGTCCCAAACTTTGGGGTGGCTGTGTCTTTTTTATTTTAATTTCCCTAAGCTATAGGACCATAAGTGGAAGTGCCCTAGTCTCTGTTGCTTTGTTTTTTAGATGTTTCAGGAAACACCATACACTTCTCCCGAGTGTCTGTTGGCAATTTACATCCCGCCCATCAGCATAACAAGGCTCCCAGTTCTCCATGGCCTGTCCTGCCTTTCTGGATTTTACACTTTTTTCAGATGGCCCTTTTGACCGGGGGGAAGTGAGACTTCATTGTAGTGCAGATTTCCTTTGCAAGCTTGCTTGGTTGGCCAAAAAGGGCGTATGCGTTTTTTCCTGAATATATTCAGGAAAAAACGCATACGCCCTTTTTGGCCAAGTGCATCATTGTGGACGTTCTGCCTCTTTTCCTATGCTTTCAATGCAATTGCAGTCTACCTCCTGAAATTGGTTTCCTGCAATTCTGCCCCGCTTTCAAGTCCTCTTGGCAGCCTTACTTCAGTATATTTTTGGACGATAGCTGTCATTTATAACTCTGCAGGTTTGTGAATTACAGTGCCCCTGAGCTCCTTTCTTCAACTCGCTTTCTTGTGAGCTGGCCGCAACAGCGCAGGATGGCTTCAGGCCCTAATCTGGTTCCGGCACGGCACGCTGAGCCTTTGGTTATTTCCTCTTCCTGGTGAGAAATGAGAGTTAAATTTGCCCGTCCAGACACCTCCAGCTAGTCTCTCACTGGTTCTCCCTATTCCTGTTCATCTTCCGCAGAAATTGCAAACTGGGCCAAACAGGAGGTTAAAGGCGCTGACTCTCCAAGTGGGGAGAGTGTTCGTAAAGCGTCTGGAATGTTGCACCCGAGTACCAGGGGAGGAAAACTGAGACATATCTGAACACGTCTCCCGATCACATGGTTGATCATATTCTAGGTTCCACATGCCTGTTTCAGCTGAAGGAAGAATACCTTAAACCTGGGTAATTGAAACCCGTGGAATGGATACCATGCAATAAGACTTCAAAGGATCTTCATTTGCTCACCGAACCTCTCTAATCCTATCACTGCTGTGTTTATGCCCCTGTACACACGCTTGATTCTCTTTTGGAGACATAGCAATCCATAGCTTTTAAGATACTTACTAGTCAGGTACATTCTTAGGCGTTTAATATGGGGTATTGAGTCCATTTCGTTGAGCAAGGAGTAGCTCTTGTCTATTCCATATTTGGCTTAAGGAACTTTATCTGTGCTCATTTCAATCTCTGGTTTTATGCAGCAGCCCAACTCACCTTTCCCTTAAGCAAGCATAAGTTGGTTTTCTAAATTTGAGACCCTGTTCTGTTCTGTAATTCAGTTCCTGTGTAGCCAAGTTTACATTCCGTGTATTACTGATATCTTATGATATTTCTTTTTCTGTGTGACTTATTTCAGTTAGAATCATCATACCTGAATCCACTCATTGTGCTGCTAAGGGCCTGATGACATAGATTTCATTGCTGAGTGATATTGCTTTGTAAGTAAATACCACAACTTCTTTATCCATTTTTAACTTTCTGCGATGTTGAACTTATACGGTAAACGAGGTTCTTGTAAACAGAGGCGTCCCAAACTTTGGGGTGGCTGTGTCTTTTTGATTTTAATTTCCCTAAGCTATAAGACCATAAGTGGAAGTGCCCTAGGCTCTGTTGCTTTGTTTTTTAGATGTTTCAGGAAACACCATACACTTCTCCCGAGTGTCTGTTGGCAATTTACATCCCGCTCATCAGCATAACAAGGCTCCCAGTTCTCCATGGCCTGTCCTGCCTTTCTGGATTTTACACTTTTTTCAGATGGCCCTTTTGACCGGGGGGAAGTGAGACTTCATTGTAGTGCAGATTTCCTTTGCAAGCTTGCTTGGTTGGCCAAAAAGGGCGTATGCGTTTTTTCCTGAATATATTCAGGAAAAAACGCATACGCCCTTTTTGGCCAAGTGCATCATTGTGGACGTTCTGCCTCTTTTCCTATGCTTTCAATGCAATTGCAGTCTACCTCCTGAAATCGGTTTCCTGCAATTCTGCCCCGCTTTCAAGTCCTCTTGGCAGCCTTACTTCAGTATATTTTTGGACGATAGCTGTCATTTATAACTCTGCAGGTTTGTGAATTACAGTGCCCCTGAGCTCCTTTCTTCAACTCGCTTTCTTTTGAGCTGGCCGCAACACCGCAGGATGGCTTCAGGCCCTAATCTGGTTCCGGCACGGCACGTTGAGCCTTTGGTTAATTCCGCTTCCTGGTGGGAAATGAGAGTTAAATTTGCCCGTCCAGACACCTCCAGCTAGTCTCTCATTTGTTCTCGCTATTCCTGTTCATCTTCCGCAGAAATTGCAAACTGGGCCAAACAGGAGGTTAAAGGCGCTGACTCTCCAAGTGGGGAGAGTGTTAGTAAAGCGTCTGGAATGTTGCACCCGAGTACCAGGGGAGGAAAACTGAGACATATTTGAACACGTCTCCCGTTCACACGGTTGATCATACTCTGGGTTCCACATGCATGTTTTAGCTGAAGGAAGAATACCTTAAACCTGGAGAGTTGAGGCCCGTGGAATGGGTACCATGCAATATGACTTCAAAGGGTCTTCATTTGCTCACCGAACCTCTCCAATCCTATCGCTGCTGCGTTTATGCCCCTGTACACACGCTTGATTCTCTTTTGGAGACATAGCAATCCATAGGTTTTAAGATACTTACTAGTCAGGTACATTCTTAGGCGTTTAATATGCGGTGTTGAGTCCATTTCGTTGAGCAAGGAGTAGCTCTTGTCTATTCCATATTTGGCTTAAGGAACTTTATCTGTGCTCATTTCAATCTCTGGTTTTATGCAGCACCCCAACTCACCTTTCCCCTTAAGCAAGCATATGTTGGTTTTCTAAATTTGAGACCCTGTTCTGTTCTGTAATTCAGTTCCTGTGTAGCCAAGTTTTCATTCCGTGTATTACTGATATCTCATGATGTTTCTTTTTCTGTGTGATTTATTTCAGTTAGAATCATCATACCTGAATCCACTCATTGTGCTTCTAAGGGCCTGATGACATAGATTTCATTGCTGAGTGATATTGCTTTGTAAGTAAATACCACAACTTCTTTATCCATTTTTCACTTTCTGCAATGTTGAACTTGTACTGTAAATGAGCTTCTTGTAAACAGAGGCGTCCCAAACTTTGGGGTGGCTGTGTCTTTTTGATTTTAATTTCCCTAAGCTATAGGACCATAAGTGGAAGTGCCCTAGGCTCTGTTGCTTTGTTTTTTAGATGTTTCAGGAAACACCATACACTTCTCCCGAGTGTCTGTTGGCAATTTACATCCCGCCCATCAGCATAACAAGGCTCCCAGTTCTCCATGGCCTGTCCTGCCTTTCTGGATTTTACACTTTTTTCAGATGGCCCTTTTGACCGGGGGGAAGTGAGACTTCATTGTAGTGCAGATTTCCTTTGCAAGGTTGCTTGGTTGGCCAAAAAGGGCGTATGCGTTTTTTCCTGAATATATTCAAGAAAAAACACATACGCCCTTTTTGGCCAAGTGCATCATTGTGGACGTTCTGCCTCTTTTCCTATGCTTTCAATGCAATTGCAGTCTACCTCCTGAAATCGGTTTCCTGCAATTCTGCCCCGCTTTCAAGTCCTCTTGGCAGCCTTACTTCAGTATATTTTTGGACGATAGCTGTCATTTATAACTCTGCAGGTTTGTGAATTACAGTGCCCCTGAGCTCCTTTCTTCAACTCGTTTTCTTTTGAGCTGGCCGCAACACCGCAGGATGGCTTCAGGCCCTAATCTGGTTCCGGCACGGCACGCTGAGCCTTTGGTTATTTCGTCTTCCTGGTGGGAAATGAGAGTTAAATTTGCCCGTCCAGACACCTCCAGCTAGTCTCTCATTGGTTCTCCCTATTCCTGTTCATCTTCCGCAGAAATTGCAAACTGGGCCAAACAGGTGGTTAAAGGCGCTGACTCTCCAAGTGGGGAGAGTGTTAGTAAAGCGTCTGGAATGTTGCACCCGAGTACCAGGGGAGGAAAACTGAGACATATTTGAACACGTCTCCCGTTCACACTGTTGATCATACTCTGGGTTTCACATGCATGTTTTAGCTGAAGGAAGAAGACCTTAAACCTTGGTAGTTGAGACCCGTGGAATGGGTACCATGCAATATGACTTCAAAGGGTCTTCATTTGCTCACCGAACCTCTCCAATCCTATCACTACTGCGTTTACGCTCCTGTACACATGCTTGATTCTCTTTCGGAGACATAGCAATCCATAGGTTTTAAGATACTTACTAGTCAGGTACATTCTTACGCGTTTAATATGCGGTGTTGAGTCCATTTCGTTGAGCAAGGAGTAGCTCTTGTCTATTCCATATTTGGCTTAAGGAACTTTATCTGTGCTCATTTCAATCTCTGGTTTTATGCAGCACCCCAACTCACCTTTCCCCTTAAGCAAGCATAAGTTGGTTTTCTAAATTTGAGACCCTGTTCTGTTCTGTAATTCAGTTCCTGTGTAGCCAAGTTTACATTCCGTGTATTACTGATATCTTATGATGTTTCTTTTTCTGTGTGACTTATTTCAGTTAGAATCATCATACCTGAATCCACTCATTGTGCTGCTAAGGGCCTGATGACATAGATTTCATTGCTGAGTGATATTGCTTTGTAAGTAAATACCACAACTTCTTTATCCATTTTTCACTTTCTGCGATATTGAACTTGTACTGTAAACGAGGGTCTTGTAAACAGAGGCGTCCCAAACTTCGGGGTGCCTGTTTCTTTTTGATTTTAATTTCCCTAAGCTATAGGACCATAAGTGGAAGTGCCCTAGGCTCTGTTGCTTTGTTTTTTAGATGTTTCAGGAAACACCATACACTTCTCCCGAGTGTCTGTTGGCAATTGACATCCCGCCCATCAGCATAACAAGGCTCCCAGTTCTCCATGGCCTGTCCTGCCTTTCTGGATTTTACACTTTTTTCAGATGGCCCTTTTGACCGGGGGGAAGTGAGACTTCATTGTAGTGCAGATTTCCTTTGCAAGCTTGCTTGGTTGGCCAAAAAGGGCGTATGCGTTTTTTCCTGAATATATTCAGGAAAACACGCATACGCCCTTTTTGGCCAAGTGCATCATTGTGGACGTTCTGCCTCTTTTCCTATGCTTTCAATGCAATTGCAGTCTACCTCCTGAAATCGGTTTCCTTCAATTCTGCCCCGCTTTCAAGTCCTCTTGGCAGCCTTACTTCAGTATATTTTTGGACGATAGCTGTCATTTATAACTCTGCAGGTTTGTGAATTACAGTGCCCCTGAGCTCCTTTCTTCAACTCGTTTTCTTGTGAGCTGGCCGCAACACCGCAGGATGGCTTCAGGCCCTAATCTGGTTCCGGCACTGCACGCTGAGCCTTTGGTTATTTCCTCTTCCTGGTGGGAAATGAGAGTTAAATTTGCCCGTCCAGACACCTCCAGCTAGTCTCTCATTGGTTCTCGCTATTCCTGTTCATCTTCCGCAGAAATTGCAAACTGGGCCAAACAGGTGGTTAAGGGCGCTGACTCTCCAAGTGGGGAGAGTGTTAGTAAAGCGTCTGGAATGTTGCACCCGAGTACCAGGGGAGGAAAACTGAGACATATTTGAACACGTCTCCCGTTCACACGGTTGATCATACTCTGGGTTTCACATGCATGTTTTAGCTGAAGGAAGAATACCTTAAACCTGGGTAGTTGAGACCCGTGGAATGGGTACCATGCAATATGACTTCAAAGGGTCTTCATTTGCTCACCGAACCTCTCCAATCCTATCACTACTGCGTTTATGCCCCTGTACACATGCTTGATTCTCTTTCGGAGACATAGCAATCCATAGGTTTTAAGATACTTACTAGTCAGGTACATTCTTAGGCGTTTAATATGCGGTGTTGAGTCCATTTCGTTGAGCAAGGAGTAGCTCTTGTCTATTCCATATTTGGCTTAAGGAACTTTATCTGTGCTCATTTCAATCTCTGGTTTTATGCAGCACCCCAACTCACCTTTCCCCTTAAGCAAGCATATGTTGGTTTTCTAAATTTGAGACCCTGTTCTGTTCTGTAATTCAGTTCCTGTGTAGCCAAGTTTTCATTCCGTGTATTAATGATATCTCATGATGTTTCTTTTTCTGTGTGATTTATTTCAGTTAGAATCATCATACCTGAATCCACTCATTGTGCTTCTAAGGGCCTGATGACATAGATTTCATTGCTGAGTGATATTGCTTTGTAAGTAAATACCACAACCTCTTTATCCATTTTTCACTTTCTGCGATGTTGAACTTGTACTGTAAATGAGCTTCTTGTAAACAGAGGCGTCCCAAACTTTGGGGTGGCTGTGTCTTTTTGATTTTAATTTCCCTAAGCTATAGGACCATAAGTGGAAGTGCCCTAGGCTCTGTTGCTTTGTTTTTTAGATGTTTCAGGAAACACCATACACTTCTCCCGAGTGTCTGTTGGCAATTTACATCCCGCCCATCAGCATAACAAGGCTCCCAGTTCTCCATGGCCTGTCCTGCCTTTCTGGATTTTACACTTTTTTCAGATGGCCCTTTTGACCGGGGGGAAGTGAGACTTCATTGTAGTGCAGATTTCCTTTGCAAGCTTGCTTGGTTGGCCAAAAAGGGCGTATGCGTTTTTTCCTGAATACATTCAGGAAAAAACGCATACGCCCTTTTTGGCCAAGTGCATCATTGTGGACGTTCTGCCTCTTTTCCTATGCTTTCAATGCAATTGCAGTCTACCTCCTGAAATCGGTTTCCTGCAATTCTGCTCCGCTTTCAAGTCCTCTTGGCAGCCTTACTTCAGTATATTTTTGGACGATAGCTGTCATTTATAACTCTGCAGGTTTGTGAATTACAGTGCCCCTGAGCTCCTTTCTTCAACTCGCTTTCTTGTGAGCTGGCCACAACAGCGCAGGATGGCTTCAGGCCCTAATCTGTTTCCAGCACGGCACGCTGAGCCTTTGGTTATTTCCTCTTCCTGATGGGAAATGAGAGTTAAATTTGCCCGTCCAGACACCTCCAGCTAGTCTCTCATTGGTTCTCCCTATTCCTGTTCATCTTCCGCAGAAATTGCAAACTGGGCCAAACAGGTGGTTAAAGGCGCTGACTCTCCAAGTGGGGAGAGTGTTAGTAAAGCGTCTGGAATGTTGCACCCGAGTACCAGGGGAGGAAAACTGAGACATATCTGAACACGTCTCCCGATCACATGGTTGATCATACTCTAGGATCCACATGCCTGTTTCAGCTGAAGGAAGAATACCTTAAACCTGGGTAGTTGAAACCCGTGGAATGGATACCATGCAATAAGACTTCAAAGGATCTTCATTTGCTCACCGAACCTCTCTAATCCTATCACTGCTGCGTTTATGCCCCTGTACACATGCTTGATTCTCTTTTGGAGACATAGCAATCCATAGCTTTTAAGATACTTACTAGTCAGGTACATTCTTAGGCGTTTAATATGGGGTGTTGAGTCCATTTCGTTGAGCAAGGAGTAGCTCTTGTCTATTCCATATTTGGCTTAAGGAACTTTATCTGTGCTCATTTCAATCTCTGGTTTTATGCAGCAGCCCAACTCACCTTTCCCTTAAGCAAGCATAATTTGGTTTTCTAAATTTGAGACCCTGTTCTGTTCTGTAATTCAGTTCCTGTGTAGCCAAGTTTACATTCCGTGTATTACTGATATCTTATGATATTTCTTTTTCTGTGTGACTTATTTCAGTTAGAATCATCATACCTGAATCCACTCATTGTGCTGCTAAGGGCCTGATGACATAGATTTCATTGCTGAGTGATATTGCTTTGTAAGTAAATACCACAACTTCTTTATCCATTTTTCACTTTCTGCGATGTTGAACTTGTACGGTAAACGAGGTTCTTGTAAACAGAGGCGTCCCAAACTTTGGGGTGGCTGTGTCTTTTTGATTTTAATTTCCCTAAGCTATAGGACCATAAGTGGAAGTGCCCTAGGCTCTGTTGCTTTGTTTTTTAGATGTTTCAGGAAACACCATACACTTCTCCCGAGTGTCTGTTGGCAATTGACATCCCGCCCATCAGCATAACAAGGCTCCCAGTTCTCCATGGCCTGTCCTGCCTTTCTGGATTTTACACTTTTTTCAGATGGCCCTTTTGACCGGGGGGAAGTTAGACTTCATTGTAGTGCAGATTTCCTTTGCAAGCTTGCTTGGTTGGCCAAAAAGGGCGTATGCGTTTTTTCCTGAATATATTCAGGAAAAAACGCATACGCCCTTTTTGGCCAAGTGCATCATTGTGGACGTTCTGCCTCTTTTCCTATGCTTTCAATGCAATTCCAGTCTACCTCCTGAAATCGGTTTCCTGCAATTCTGCCCCGCTTTCAAGTCCTCTTGGCAGCCTTACTTCAGTATATTTTTGGACGATAGCTGTCATTTATAACTCTGCAGGTTTGTGAATTACAGTGCCCCTGAGCTCCTTTCTTCAACTCGTTTTCTTTTGAGCTGGCCGCAACACCGCAGGATGGCTTCAGGCCCTAATCTGGTTCCGGCACGGCACGCTGAGCCTTTGGTTATTTCCTCTTCCTGGTGGGAAATGAGAGTTAAATTTGCCCGTCCAGACACCTCCAGCTAGTCTCTCATTGGTTCTCCCTATTCCTGTTCATCTTCCGCAGAAATTGCAAACTGGGCCAAACAGGTGGTTAAAGGCGCTGACTCTCCAAGTGGGGAGAGTGTTAGTAAAGCGTC